>NC_084569.2:10057458-10197458 GCF_033978685.3 Nerophis lumbriciformis
CAAATTGGTCATCACTACACTGCAAAAACTGAAATCTAAGATGAAATATCTCAAATAAGGGTGATATTTGCTTATTTTCTGTCTGATAAGATCATTCTTCTCACTAAGCAGATTTTATGTTAGAGTCTTTTACTTGGTTTAAGGGTTTTGGTCCTAAATGATCTCAGTAAGATATTACAGCTTGTTGCTGAGATTTGATGACCTATATTGAGTAAAACATGCTTGAAACTAGCATATCAACTGTTGCAAAGCTGTGTCATCAACACTCACAAGTATAAAACTACTTTTTTAAAGTAATAATTTCTTATTTCAAGCATGAAATAAACAATTGTGTCTCATAATTAAAACAGATGACAGCCAAATTGACTTTACTGTTTTATTTTCAATGAAACAATAGAAAATACACACTCATATAGTAGTACAGTTGGCACAGTACAGTAAACGGACAGTTAATATTTAAACATTTGACATTTTAAACAATTTTGAACAGAAATAGTTCTTGCGCATTCAGATAAATTCCTCAAAATTACAATTAAAACATTTTTGGCCGGGGGCCGGGCTGTATATATGCGCACTAATTGACTGAAAGAGCACGCACTTGGCGCGATGATGTCATGTTATCAATGGAAAAATGCATTTTTAGACAATATGATTTGCCTGAGCGGCTAGTAGACCCTGAGAGTAACAAGCGGTTGCCTTGTTGGCGTTCCCTTAAGAACAATAAATTAGTTTTTAGTATAAGTTTGCTGGTTTCAAGAAATGTAATGCCGAGCGCATATCATTATGTCAAGATAATGGCACTAGCATTTACTTCATTTAAGAATATTTTTCAACATATTGAGCAAAGAGATCTCTTTTTTTTTTCTACCAAGAAAAGTGCACTTGTTATTAGTGTGTGAATTATATTTATATAGCGCTTTTCTCTAGGGCAGGGGTCGGCAACCTGCGGCTCCGGAGCCGCATGCGGCTCTTTGATCACTCTGATGCGGCTCCTTACTTGCTGAACCCCCCAATTTTCCCGTGAGACTTCCGGATTTCAGTGCCTCTCGCAGAAAACTCTCGGGAATAATATTCACCGATTTTCACCCTTACAGCTATATTAAGGGCGGGCCACGATGGTACAACATTTGGCGCCCTATACAATCTGTATTAACAGCGTGCCAGCCCAACACTTGTTATACAATATACATCTTCTGCTTGCAGACTTACGCGATAGCAAGGCATACTTGCTCAACAGCCACACAGGTTACACTGACGGTGACCATATAAAACAACTTTAACACTCTTACTAATAATGCGCCACACTTTGAACCAAAACCAAACAAGAATGACAAACACATTTTGGGAGAACATCTACTCTTCCGGGCTACATTATACACCCCTGCTACCACCAAACCCCGCCCCCACCCCAACCCTGCTCCCTCACACATCAACCCCCCCCCCCCTCTCTCTGGGTTTGGTAGCGGGAGTGTATAATGTATCCCGGAAGAGTTAGGGCTGCATGGGATTCTGGGTATTTGTCCTGTTGTGTTTATGTTGTGTTACGGTGCAGATGTTCTCCCGAAATGTGTTTGTCATTCTTGTTTGGTGTGGATTCACAGTGTGGCGCATTATTAGTAAGAGTGTTAAACTTTTTTTTATACTGCCACCGTCAGTGTAACCTGTGTGGTTGTTGACCAAGTATGCCTTGCTGTCAGCTACATTAGCAAGCAGAAGCCTCATACAACGTGTGGCTGATCAGGCACGCTGGTTGTGGTGGGTGCAAAATGCTGTACCATCACGGTACGCATGCACGCATGACGCTGACAAGCGCCATCCATTTAAAGCCGCGTGCCGCACCAGCTGTCAAATTCCATATAGAGGTGGGGGCAGCGTATCTGAGACCCCTGGTTTATACATAGCACAAAGCAAAGAAAAAACTTTGTATGCAATGTTAATTCATTAAAAATTTCAAAAAAAATTTGCGGCTCCCATTGTTCTCTATAATTTGTGAAACTGGTCAAAATGGCTCTTTGACTGGTAAAGGTTGCCGACCCCTGCTCTAGGGACTCAAAGCGCTTTTACAGTACATAGTGAAACCCAATATCTAAGTTACATTTAAACCAGCGTGGGTGGCACTGGGAGCAGGTGGGTAAAGTGTCTTGCCCAAGGACACAACGGCAGTGACTAGGATGGCGGAAGCGGGGATCGATCCCGGAACCCTCAAGTTACTGGCACGGCCACTCTACCAACCGAGCTATACCGCCCCTTTAGTCGGTGAGAATACACTTATTTTAAGGTATTTTTGGGTTAATTGAGGTTAGCAAATTTCACTTGTTTTGGAAAGTCTTGACAAGCCAAATTTTCTTGTTCTATTGGCAGATAATTTTGCTTAGTTTAAATAAAATACCCCTAATTTTTTTAATTTTTTTTATTGTTTTTGAACACTGACTTTTTGCAGTTTACACACAAAATACACTATTGTAAGAATGTATTAATAATTGTCTCAGAAATAATAAGTAATACTAAATGTGTTTTTTTACAACCGGACCAAACATCACATGATAAACAATTACATCTAGGTGCTGTGAATATAAGTTTGTATTTGGTACTTACGTATTTTTTAAAGACATTGAAAACGTCCTCTTTAACTACATTGTTTATATTTGTTTCCTTTCCTCAGAACGACCGTACTTCCGCGGACATTCCAATAGGGGCGTGGCTACTGACTCACTTCCCGTAAATGTCTTCAAGTCACGCGAGAACCATAACGACGAAGGCTTTGCTCTCACCGGGATGAAAACGAGGTAAAGAGCTCCAATATTTACTTACTAATATTAAAGTTTTCTCCACTTCAGTGTTTTAAACTTCCTATTCTTCCTAAACGAAGTCCTGTTCGTTTTCGGGCTCATTGTTAATTCCTGTACAAGAGTTCATTTGAGGACAATCCACTTTAAAGTGTTACATCGCGACGTGTAATTGATCGAATTACAATGTCACAAAGTACTGTAACATTGTAGAATAAAACGCTGGTTTTATTAGTCATCTACTGTGGCTGCCTTTGCTCACACCAACAACTAGAACTCAGAAAGGGAAATGACACAATCTTGTGCTGAGAACAAGATTTTGTGTTTGAACGCTAAATTCACTTCCACAGAAAATGTTGGAAGGTCTCTATTTTATTGTAATCTCCTTTCACAAAACTATAAATAGCCGTGGTCAACTAAAACTACAAACTCAAAGTTGTATTTGTGGTTATTTAATTAAATGAGACAACAAAACAGTCATTTATCATAAACAATATCCATGTCACACCTTTTATTTTTGTTTTACTTTTCAGGAGTTTAAGTGAATAACTAGTAGAGATGTCCGATAATGGCTTTTTTTGCCGATATTCCGATATTGTCCAACTCTTAATTACCGCTACCGATATACAGGTAAAAGCCAGTAAATTAGAATATTTTGAAAAACTTGATTTATTTCAGTAATTGCATTCAAAGGGTGTAACTTGTACATTATATTTATTCATTGCACACAGACTGATGCATTCAAATGTTTATTTCATTTAATTTTGATGATTTGAAGTGGCAACAAATGAAAATCCAAAATTCCGTGTGTCACAAAATTAGAATATTACTTAAGGCTAATACAAAAAAGGGATTTTTAGAAATGTTGGCCAACTGAAAAGTATGAAAATGAAAAATATGAGCATGTACAATACTCAATACTTGGTTGGAGCTCCTTTTGCCTCAATTACTGCGTTAATGCGGCGTGGCATGGAGTCGATGAGTTTCTGGCACTGCTCAGGTGTTATGAGAGCCCAGGTTGCTCTGATAGTGGCCTTCAACTCTTCTGCGTTTTTGGGTCTGGCATTCTGCATCTTCCTTTTCACAATACCCCACAGATTTTCTATGGGGCTAAGGTCAGGGGAGTTGGCGGGCCAATTTAGAACAGAAATACCATGGTCCGTAAACCAGGTACGGGTAGATTTTGCGCTGTGTGCAGGCGCCAAGTCCTGTTGGAACTTGAAATCTCCATCTCCATAGAGCAGGTCAGCAGCAGGAAGCATGAAGTGCTCTAAAACTTGCTGGTAGACGGCTGCGTTGACCCTGGATCTCAGGAAACAGAGTGGACCGACACCAGCAGATGACATGGCACCCCAAACCATCACCCAACCATGCAAATTTTGCATTTCCTTTGGAAATCGAGGTCCCAGAGTCTGGAGGAAGACAGGAGAGGCACAGGATCCACGTTGCCTGAAGTCTAGTGTAAAGTTTCCACCATCAGTGATGGTTTGGGGTGCCATGTCATCTGCTGGTGTCGGTCCACTCTGTTTCCTGAGATCCAGGGTCAACGCAGCCGTCTACCAGCAAGTTTTAGAGCACTTTATGCTTCCTGCTGCTGACCTGCTCTATGGAGATGGAGATTTCAAGTTCCAACAGGACTTGGCGCCTGCACACAGCGCAAAATCTACCCGTGCCTGGTTTACGGACCATGGTATTTCTGTTCTAAATTGGCCCGCCAACTCCCCTGACCTTAGCCCCATAGAAAATCTGTGGGGTATTGTGAAAAGGAAGATGCAGAATGCCAGACCCAAAAACGCAGAAGAGTTGAAGGCCACTATCAGAGCAACCTGGGCTCTCATAACACCTGAGCAGTGCCAGAAACTCATCGACTCCATGCCACGCCGCATTAACGCAGTAATTGAGGC
Organism: Nerophis lumbriciformis; assembly: GCF_033978685.3. NCBI lineage: Eukaryota > Metazoa > Chordata > Actinopteri > Syngnathiformes > Syngnathidae > Nerophis > Nerophis lumbriciformis. The sequence goes on from NC_084569.2 coordinate 10,062,149, forward strand.
AAAAGGAGCTCCAACCAAGTATTGAGTATTGTACATGCTCATATTTTTCATTTTCATACTTTTCAGTTGGCCAACATTTCTAAAAATACCTTTTTTGTATTAGCCTTAAGTAATATTCAAATTTTGTGACACACGGAATTTTGGATTTTCATTTGTTGCCACTTCAAATCATCAAAATTAAATGAAATAAACATTTGAATGCATCAGTCTGTGTGCAATGAATAAATATAATGTACAAGTTACACCTTTTGAATGCAATTACTGAAATAAATCAAGTTTTTCAAAATATTCTAATTTACTGGCTTTTACCTGTATACAGTCTTGGAATTAACACATTGTTATGCCTAATTTTGTTGTGATGCCCCGCTGGATGCATTAAACAATGTCACAAGGTTTTCCAAAATAAATCAACTCAAGTTATGGAGGAAAAAAATGCCAACATGGCACTGCCATATTTATTATTGAAGTCACAAAGTGCATTATTTTTCTTAACATGCCTCAAAACAGCAGCTTGGAATTTGGGACATGCTCTCCCTGAGAGAGCATGAGGAGGTTGAGGTGGTAGAGGGTAGCGGGGGTGTATATTGTAGCGTCCCGGAAGAGTTAGTGCTGCGAGGGGTTCTGGGTATTTGTTCTGTTGTGTTACGGTGCGGATGTTCTCCCGAAATGTGTTTTTGTCATTCTTGTTTGGTGTGGGTTCACAGTGTGGTGCATATTTGTAACAGTGTTAAAGTTGTTTATACGGCCACCCTCAGTGTGACCTGTATGGCTGTTGACCAAGTATGCGTTGCATTCACTTGTGTGTGTGAAAAGCCGTAGATATTATGTGACTTTAAGGTTTATTGCCGCTCTGTACTTCTCCCTACGTCCGTGTACACAGCGGCGTTTTAAAAAGTCATACATTTTACTTTTTGAAATCGATACCTGATAATTTCCGATATTACATTTTAAAGCATTTATCGGCCGATAATATCGGCAGTCCGATGTTATCGGACATCTCTAATAACTAGAAAAAGTAAGAATTAATCAGCGGTGTGCTGTCAGGGCCAGCAAGGCCTTCTCTGCTGGCCGAACATAACCAGAAATCATGATCATAATCAAAGATACAATTATTTTTTTAATGTACTTTCCCTAAATATCTAAAAGTATTCAAATGAATCCCGTATTCAGTGTTCCCCTCACCTCCCAGGGGGTGGTGATCAAGGGTGATGGGTCAAATGCAGAGAATAATTTTGCCACACCTAGTGTGTGTGTGACAATCATTAGTACTTTAACTTTAAGTTAATATCCTCTTCATGTCATATTATGCTCCTTCCAGTGCTGTTGTTTTTAGTTTTAGTTTGTTTACCATGAATTGATTAACGTGGACCCCGACTTAAACAAGTTGAAAAACTTATTCGGGTGTTCCCATTTAGTGGTCAATTGTACGGAATATGTACTGTACTGTGCAATGTACTAATAAAAGTCTCAATCAATCAATCAATCCAATCAGAAATCAGCTAGCTTATGTTGCCATGCTGTTCTAAATCTGCTCGAGGCCTTCACATACCTGCCAACTACTCCGGTTTTCCCGTAATTAGTACGGTTTTCATCAACCTATTCCGGGTTACGGTTGCAGTGATAAAAAATACGGTTTTTCATTCATTAAAAAAAAAATGTTTTTAAAAATGCGCGAGGCTATTTATAGCACCGCTGCCAAGCACGAGGCACCTGTTGCCATTGTTTCCAAACGAGCGAACGATCATGGAATCAGCCGGAGAAAAATCGCAAACGAGTCTTAAACCGAAAAGAAAACTGCAGTCATTCCGTGAAGAATATTCAAAAGCCTATCCGGGAATAATTATCCGTTCCAAAAAGGGTGAAAACTACGCGAATTGCACCTTGTGCAGACAAGATTTTTCGATCGGACACGGAGGAATTAGCGATGTAAAAGACCACGTTGGGACAAAAAAACACAAGTCTAATGCCGTTGCTAGCGATACAAGTGGAAAACTTTCAACGTTTTTCGGATTTTAGCCACAAAAAGGTAATGACACCAATGTTATCTATTGGAATTGTTTAGTACTGTTATACTGTTAAAAGTGTTTATACTATTTATGCTTTCAAGTCCAAGTTGAAGAAATCTTGTTAAATGTTGACAGCATAACTACCAAAATACAGAAGTATGTCCTTAATATTTTTGCAGTGCTATTTCTGTTGAAAAGTTAAAATGATTACATTAGAGATGTGATGTGCCACTTTTCAAGTGTCTGATGGCTTAAATTAATTGTCATTAATTTTTCATATTTTGAATTCTTTTGAAAGGCTTACAAAAAAACTACATTTGAATTGTAATTCCATGCTATTGACAGGACTATTAATTTTAATGAAGTTAGCTTACCATGTTTGCAGTATGATAATTGTGATAGAAATGTGAATTTTAGGCACAGAATATTTTATACAATTGAACAAGGCAGTAGATTATACAAGCTTGGACAGAAAGTTAATAATGACACCAATTTTTTTTTTTAATGGAATTGTTTAGTACTGTTTTACCATTTGTTTACTGTAAAAAGTGTTTATACTGTTTATACTTTCAATTAACAAATTGAAGTCTTGTGAAAGGTTGACAGGATAACTGGCATTAACTGTCAAAATAATTTCAAACTATTGAAGTTAGCTTACAGAATAAACATGTCAATCAACCCATATGATTTTTGCTGTAATATTTTTGTTTTGAAAAGTCACTGTGACTGATAGAAAAGTGATGGTTTTAGCAACATTTTAACCTGTCTGAATGCTAATAATCATTTTGCGTCGGGGGGCGAAGCCTGAACCCCCCACCAGGACTTTGTCCTGGACGTACCGGGGCCTGCAACCCCTGGACCCTGGCTACTAGGTTTTTCTGATTTCAAAAGTTGGCAGGTATGCCTTCAGAATCAACAATGCGGGCGTCCGTGCACTGTAAGTGAACGGGCACATACAGTTGATAGACAAATGCGGTAGCCAATCAGATCACGAGTTGTTGTCAGTAAGGCCTTCTAGCTGGCGTCACGTTGAACGTGACATTTACGCGTCATGTGATTGGATACTCATCGAGACCGTTAGCGGATGAATTTGAGAACACATACAGTTGATAGACAGTTGCGATAGCCAATCAGATCACAAGTTGTTGACAGTAACCTATCTAAGTAGCCTGATGTTAACGAGACTGTGATAGGATACTCACTTGTAACTTCAAAGTGAGTATCCAATCACAAGTTTCAATTTAGCAGGAAGTGTTGCGCCGTAGCCAGAGAAGGAGAACAAAACGTTGATTATGTGGCAGATATATATTTGCGAGGTCATTTTCAAGAAGGATATTTAAAAGAGAAACTACATCTTGTGAGACGATGTCGGCCAACCCCGGAAGCTAGCTCAGCTGTTCTGGCGATGAAATGCTCGCCATTTCCACTCGAATAAGCGGACGACGAGGGGTACCACTGGCTTATAAATGGTGTTATAAATTCAAATATTTTTTTTTTCGCTTTTAATATGTTTTTTGCAATTTTTATTTTGACAGTACTATAGGACTGGGCGATATGGCCTTTTATTAATATCTCAATATTTTTAGGCCATGTCACGATACACGATATATATCTCCATATTTTGCCTTAGCCTTGAATGAACACTTGATGCATATAATCACAGCAGTATGATGATTCTATGTGTCTACATTAAAACATTCTTCTTCATACTGCATTAATATATGCTCATTTTAAACTTTCATGCAGAGAGGGAAATCCCAACTAAGTCAATTGACCAAAAGTGTATTTATTAAACAGTTATTAAGCAGTGGCACAAACATTCATGTCATTTCAAAACAGAAAGTGCAAGATTGTCAGAGACATTTCAAAACAAGCTATGAGTGCACTTTTGTGCATGATGTCACTAAGATGACATATCAAAACAACACTAAATGAAAGTGCACTTTTTGTACAGAACGCCACTACAATAGTTAAAAACAAATAAAGTGCACTTTTGTGCATGATGTCACACAAGATATTTCACTAAGTGTCAAATAAAAATGAGCTGCATAATAGGAAATCAAATAGTGTATGTCCTTCGCTATGTGGTAGGTTCCTGCGGACGTGATCTCTGTGATATCTGTTTTTGACTTCTTTTTTTCATACGGTGTTGATGTGGAAATGGTTGCTTGGGCATTTTGTTGGTGTGGCACCGAACGGAGATGTTGACATGCGGAGTTTCAAGCACTCTTCATTCTCTAGCAGGTGACTTTTCAAATGATGCTACAAATTAGCAGTAATGCTACTTTTTGTAGCAATGCGTTAGCCTCATACTTGACATATTACGGTTGTCTGTTCAACATCTTCCCGCTTGAAGCCAAACCACCGCCAGACGATGGACCCTGTGCTGTTTTTTTTGGAAATTAATTCTTCTTCCTTCATTTGTTACCAGGTTGGCACCTTTTTTCTCTCGTATTACCACTCGCACCGCACCGCTAGCATCACAGCTAACGTTAGCCATTCAATGACCAGTAGGGCTTAAATGTGTTCCTGTATCGTATTTTTCCAGCAATGGTCATGTGGTGACATAAATTATGGTATTTTGATAGGTAATTAATGAAGTCGGACATCACTGAAGGCCTGGGTGGGAAACGCACGGCCCGCCACTGGAAATAATATTTACATTTTCAATAAAAAACTACTTTTAAAAATTTGTGGCCATGCTAGATGTGTTTCCACTGTCATATGGCTTTCTTGTGCCACAGTGCCTACACACAGTCACGGTTTTATCCACTAACCTCTTTCCTTCATCATTCTACAAACCCTGTTTCCATATGAGTTGGGAAATTGTGTTAGGTGTAAATATAAACGGAATACAATATTTGCAAATCATTTTCAACCCATATTTAGTTGAATATGCTACAAAGACAACATATTTGATGTTCAAACTGATAAACATTTTTCATTAACTTTAGAATTTGATGCCAGCAACACGTGACAAAGAAGTTGGGAAAGGTGGTAATAAATACTGATAAAGTTGAGGAATGCTCATCAAACACTTATTTGGAACATCCCACAGGTGCGCAGGCTAATTGGGAACAGGTGGGTGCCATGATTGGGTATAAAAACAGCTTCCCAAAAAATGCTCAGTCTTTCACAAGAAAGGATGGGGCGAGGTACACCCCTTTGTCCACAACTGCGTGAGCAAATAGTCAAACAGTTTAAGAACAACATTTCTCAAAGTGCAATTGCAAGAAATTTAGGGATTTCAACATCTACGGTCCATAATATCATCAAAAGGTTCAGAGAATCTGGAAAAATCACTCCACGTAAGCGGCATGGCCGGAAACTAACATTGAATGACCGTGACCTTCGATCCCTCAGACTGCACTGTATCAAAAACCGACATCAATCTCTAAAGGATATCACCACATGGGCTCAGGAACACTTCAGAAAACCACCGTCACTAAATACAGTTGGTCGCTACATCTGTAAGTGCAAGTTAAAGCTCTACTATGCAAAGCAAAAGCCATTTATCAACAACACCCAGAAACGCCGCCGGCTTCTCTGGGCCCGAGATCATCTAAGATGGACTCATGCAAAGTGGAAAAGTGTTCTGTGGTCTGACGAGTCCACATTTCAAATTGTTTTTGGAAATTTTCGACATCGTGTCATCCGGACCAAAGGGGAAGCGAACCAGCCAGACTGTTATCGACGCAAAGTTGAAAAGCCAGCATCTGTGATGGTATGGGGGTGCATTAGTGCCCAAGGCATGGGTAACTTACACATCTGTGAAGGCACCATTAATGCTGAAAGGTACATACAGGTTTTGGAACAACATATGCTGCCATCTATGTGCCGTCTTTTTCATGGACGCTCCTGCTTATTTCAACAAGACAATGCCAAGCCACATTCAGCACGTGTTGCAACAGCGTGGCTTTGTAAAAAAAAGAGTGCGGGTACTTTCCTGTGCCGCATGCAGTCTAGACCTGTCTCCCATCGAAAATGTGTGGCGCATTATGAAGCGTAAAATACGACAGCAGAGACCCCGGACTGTTGAACGACTGAAGCTCTTCATAAAACAAGAATGGGAAAGAATTCCACCTGAGAAGCTTAAAAAATGTGTCTCCTCAGTTCCCAATCGTTTATTGTGTGTTGTTAAAAGAAAAGGTGATGTAACACAGTGGTGAACATGCCCTTTCCCAACTACTTTGGCACGTGTTGCAGCCATGAAATTCTAAGTTAATTATTATTTGCAAAAAAAAATAAAGTTTATGAGTTTGAACATCAAATATGTTGTCTTTGTAGCATATTCAATTGAATATGGGTTGAAAAGGATTTGCAAATCATTGTATTCCGTTTATATTTACATCCAACACAATTTCCCAACTCATATGGAAACAGGGTTTATATTTGACAGGGAATCCAAAATGCTCCCATGCAGGGGATTTAAATGGCACGGGGCGTTCGAGCTCCTCCGTTACTCCGCTTACCACAACTTTTTAATTTTTTTTTTCATAAATCAAACCGCGGATCACGTGTGTGCCGAACCGAAGATATTGATCCGAACGGATCACAGATCAATGTTGGTCCGTTGCACCACTAGTAGGCATGGTGTTCCTGGGATTAAAGGCCTCACCTTTTCTCCTTCAAACATATTGCTGGGTATTGTGGCCAAACAGCTGAATTTTTGTTTCATCTGACATCACATGGACAAAGATAAGACCTTCTGGAGGAAAGTTCTGTGGAAACTCAAGACAGCCATGACATTATGTCCTTCACAAGTGTATGTCAACGTTTGACCACGACTGTATACTGTATATATAATTTTTTTGGTTCTTTTACAGAAATATGTAAAATTATCAAAGTCTCCAACCCCTTACCCCCAGTATCCTTCAACTTTTCAGTCGTCAGCCCCCGTTCTGACACCCTTGGTTTAAAGCAGGGGTGTCAAACGTACAACCCGAGGGCCGGATCAGGCCCGCGAACAGGTTTTTTCCGGCCCGCGGGATGAGTTTGCTAAGTATAAAAATTAGCCTGAAATTTTTGAATGAAAGAAACAGCTGTTCTCAATGTGTCCACTGGATGTCGCAATAGCAATTCTTTGTATCTTTGTAAATGATGCTACATATGCACAAAATAAACCACATGATGTTAGTACATCAGTCGAGGAAAATGATCAAACTACATAAATAACATACTGTAATTTGATTTTGATATTATTTTTTTTATCTGGATAGATTGAAAATTAAAAACCAATGGGTTGATTGATGAACATTATCACATCATTTATTCAGAAAATATAAATAACGACAAATAAAGATAAAATACTAGGGCTGCGAATCTTTGTGTGTCTCACGATTCGATTCAATATCGATTTTTTTTCGACTCAACGCGATTCTCGATTCAAAAACAATATTTTCCCGATTCAAAAGGATTCTCTTATTCATTCAATACACAGGATTTCAGCAGGATCTACCCCAGTCTGCTGACATGCAAGCAGAGTAGTAGATTTTTGTAAAAAGCTTTTATAATTGTAAAGGACAATGTTTTATCAACTGATTGCAATAATGTCAATTTGTTTTAACTATTAAATGAACCAAAAATATGACTTATTTTATCTCAATCAATGTTTATTTATATAGCCCTAAATCACAAGTGTCTCAAAGGGCTGCACAAGCCACAACGACATCCTCGGTACAAAGCCCACATAAGGGCAAGGAAAAACTCACCCCAGTGGGACGTCGATATGAATGACTATGAGAAACCTTGGAGAGGACCGCATATGTGGGTAACCCCCCCCCCCCCCCCCCCCCCCCCCCCCTCTAGGGGAGACCGAATGCAATGGATGTCGAGTGGGTCTGACATAATATTGTGAGAGTGCAGTCTATAGTGGATCCAACATAATAGTGAGAGTGCAGTCCATAGTGGATCCAACATAATAGTAAGAGTCCAGTCCATAGTGGGGCCAGCAGGACACCATCCCGAGCGGAGACGAGTCAGCAGCGCAGAGATGTTCCCAGCCGATGCACAGGCGAGCGGTCCACCCCGGGTCCCGACTCTGGACAGCCAGCACTTCATCCATGGCCACCGGACCTGTGCCCCCCCCCCCTCCACAAGGAAGAGGAGAGCAGAGGAGAAAAGAAAAGAAACGGCAGATCAACTGGTGTAAAAAAGGGGGCTATTTAAAGGCTAGAGTATACAAATGAGTTTTAAGATGGGACTTAAATGCTTCTACTGAGGTAGCATCTCTAACTGTTACCGGGAGGCATTCCATAGTACTGGAGCCCCAATAGAAAACGCTCTATAGCCCGCAGACTTTTTTTGGGCTCTGGGAATCACTAATAAGCCGGAGTTCTTTGAACGCAGATTTCTTGCCGGGACATATGGTACAATACAATCGGCAAGATAAGCTGGAGCTAGACCGTGTAGTATTTTATACGTAAGTAGTAAAACCTTAAAGTCACATCTTAAGTGCACAGGAAGCCAGTGCAGGTGAGCCAGTATAGGTATATATATAGGTATAAATGTATGTATATATACAGTACAGGCGTAATATGATCAAACTTTCTTGTTCTTGGCAAAAGTCTAGCAGCCGCATTTTGTACCAATTGTAATCTTTTAATGCTAGACATAGGGAGACCCGGAAATAATACGTTACAGTAGTCGAGACGAGACGTAATGAACGCATGAATAATGATCTCAGCGTCGCTAGTGGATAAAATAGAACGAATTTTAGCTATATTACGGAGATGAAAGAAGGCCGTTTTAGTAACACTCTCAATGTGTGATTCAAAGGAGAGAGTTGGGTGGAAGATAATACCCAGATTCTTTACTGAGTCGCCTTGTGTAATTGTTTGGTTGTCAAATGTTAAGGTGGTATTATTAAATAAATGTCGGTGTTTAGCAGGACCGATAATCAGCATTTCCGTTTTCTTGGCGTTGAGGTGCAAGAAGTTAGCGGACATCCATTGTTTAATTTCATTAAGACACGCCTCCAGCTGACTACAATCCGGCGTGTTGGTCAGCTTTAGGGGCATGTAGAGTTGGGTGTCATCAGCATAACAATGAAAGCTAACACCGTATTTGCGTATGATGTCGCCTAGCGGCAGCATGTAAATACTAAAGAGTGCAGGGCCAAGAACCGAACCCTGAGGAACTCCGCACGTTACCTTAACATAGTCCAAGGTCACATTATTATGGGAGACGCACTGCATCCTGTCAGTAAGATAAGAGTTAAACCACGACAAAGATAAGTCTGACATACCAATACGTGTTTTGATACGCTCTAATAAAATTTTATGATCGACGGTATCGAAAGCAGCGCTAAGATCAAGAAGCAGCAACATAGATGACGCATCAGAATCCATCGTTAGCAGTAGATCATTAGTCATTTTTGCGAGGGCTGCCTCCGTAGAGTGATTTGCCCTGAAACCGGATTGAAAAGGTTCACAGAGATTGTTAGACACTAAGTGTTCATTCATCTTTGTGATAATATTGGACACAGTGTGTTGTCAAGCTTATGAGATGCGATGCAAGTGTAAGCCACTGTGACACTATTGTTCTTGTTTTTTTATTATTATAAATGTCTAATGATAATGTCAATGAGGGATTTTTAATCACTGCTATGTTGAAATTGTAACTAATATTGATACTGTTGTTGATAATATTCATTTTTGTTTCACTACTTTTGGTTTGTTCTGTCGTGTTTGTGTCTCCTCTCAAGTGCTCTGTTTATTGCTGTTCTGAGTGTTCCTGGGTCGGGTTTGGTTTTGGAATTGGATTGCATTGGTATGGTATTGCTGTGTATTGTTTTGTTGGATTGATTACTAAAAATATTTTTTTTTTTTAAATGATGAAAAATAAAAATAAATAAAAAATAGAATAAAATAAAAACAATTATAATAAAAAAAGAAAATAATTTTTTTTTTTTTTAAATCGATTTTAAAAAAATGAGAATCTATTCTGAATTGCACAACGTGAGAATCGTGATTCGAATTCGAGTCAATTTTTTCCCCACACCCCTATAAAATACTATTAACCGCAACATGTGTCATGGTCCAAGTTTAATGCCCCCACTCGACATCTGTTCCATAATTATCATCTCTTAAGACTGACAGAGTTCAATATTTATCAAAATGCTTGTTTAACCTATCAAGTCATTTACAGGCTGAATCTTAGGCTCTGTAGCTTGGTTCCTATCTACCATCCCCAGCATGCCCACACTCGTAACTTAGATCTGATATCAGGTAAACATCGTTTACTGGCTTGTACCGCTCGAAGTGTTGTATGCAGGGGACCAAAGATTTGGAACCGGCTTAAAAAGAGCCTCAAGATGCTGTATCCATTATCCAACTTCAAAAAGAAACTGAAAACTTACCTATTAACCACCTATCTTTAATGCCTCATGTGGGGTAGACTACTGTTGGGTTTTGCATTGTTGAATGAATGTATGTTTGTATGTGTATGCTTGCTTTAGTACTATTATCTTGTGTTAATCATATAGCGTTGTTGTTTTTTTGTTTTTTTTGTTGTTGAGCTTGCTACCATGTTTCATCATTCCATGTATATACTGTTCTCTGGACCCCCTGTCAAAAGCTTCTTCTAGCTTATTTGGGGGACCCTTTCACGTACCAATATCTTTAAATGATGATATTCACTACTGTTGTAATTGTTATTACGGATGTCCCGATCCAGGTTTTTGCACTTCCGATCCGATACCGATATTGTTTTTGCACTTCCGATCCGATACCGATACTGACCGATACTGGCCTATCCGAGCATGTATTAAAGTTATTTAGCCTACTTAGTTGTCAGAATCATGTTGAAAAGGGTTTTAGTACTCTTGATAACAACTAGCCAGCTGAATTAGGGGAGTTTGAATAATACACAATGGTTGGTAACAAGAAACTGACCTGTTTATTCAAGGATAAACACAAACTAGACCAAATTATACATGACAAACAGAAATGGCATCATTGAACTAGGGCTGGGCGATATGGCCTTTTTTTAATATTACGATATTTTAAGGCCATATCGCGATACACGATATATATCTCGATATTTTGCCTTAGCCTTGAATGAACACTTGATGCATATAATCACAGCAGTATGATGATTCTATGTGTCTACATTAAAACATTCTTCTTCATACTGCATTAATATATGCTACTTTTAAACTTTCATGCAGAGAAGGAAATCACAACTAAAAAAAAATCACTATTTTTTTCATACGGTGTTGATCTGGAAATGTTTGCCTCGGCATTTTTGATGGTGTGGACGTGTGGCACCGAATGGAGATAAGCGTCTCGACAAACGTTACAATATTTGAACAATGATGACGAAAACTGTTTTCTCTGTCGTGTCCGTGTGTCGAAAATTGTTATGCGCTTATTTTTTTATTTGATTTTGTGCGTGGCATAGATTTGCCGTGCGCAGAGGACGCTTGAGCAGGCGCACACCTTAGCGGCTGCGCTAGCATCACAGCTAATGTTAGCCATGCTGCTACCTCTCTGCTCGGGGAGGACGTATACGTATATGACGTATGTCGTGACAGTATGTGACGTATGACGTGACAGTATGTGACGTATGACGTGACAGTATGTGACGTGTGTAAGAAGGTGTGCTCGCTGTCTGTGAGAGGGAGACACAGGAAAGAGTGAGAAGAGCCTGTCGTGTAATGTCAGCAGCTAAAAGCAACTGCGTGAGAATCCACAGACCTGTGGATGTGTTGAAGGTGTGCTGGAAAATGCGGAACGGAAATCAGGGAGCAGCAGAAAAGTGGAATGTATTATTTAAATCGGTGCGTTGGAAAACACGGAGCGGAGTTTTTTTTTAACTGGATCTGGATCGGCATTTTCTTATGCCTTGCCGATACGCATTTTTTTTGCAAATATCGGCGATCCGATCCAAATATCGGATCGGGACATCCCTAATACCAACATCTTTAAATGATGATATTCACTACTATTGTAATTGTTATATGGTATTGTGAATAAACTTGAACTTGAACTTGAACATGTAAGTGTAAAAAAAACAACAACACTATGATTTGTACAATTTCAGGATGTGCTTGTTCTATTTTTAAACAAAGAAAACAATCTGAAGTTGTCTTTATTTTTAAGTTATCGTGCCATGATTTTAGCAGTCCGGCCCACTCGGGAGTAGATTTTTCTCCATGTGGCCCCTGATCTAAAATGAGTTTGACACCCCTGGTTTAAAGTCTTTAATTGATTTTTTTAATTATCAATGACAAGAGAATCACTGATGAAAATCTTTGGTCCCCTGCATACAACACTTCGAGCGGTACAAGCCAGAGAGAAATGTAATTTAAAACATTTGTATGCACGTACAACACTTAAGACCTTCAGTATATCAGTATGTGGAATTAAATTATGGAATGGATTAAGCAAAGCAATCAAACAATGTACTAATATGATCCACTTCAAGAAACTCTTCAAACTTAGAGTGTTTACAAAGTACAAAGAAGAAGAACCATGATAAACATTCTGAATTTATTTAACTCATCCATTCTTTCATTCTTTCACTCACAAAATAATCTTACTTATCTCAACATATGAAATGTAACTTACTTCACCAATTATTATTTATTTACTTATTTTTATTGTGATTACTTATGGAGTATATTGTGAATAAATTGAGAACAGGAAGTGAACAAAAGTTTTAGCAACTGTTATGTAAAAGAAATGGGGTAGGATTAAATAAGCTCTGCTTCTTCCTACTCCTTTTCGAACATGTTGAAAAGAGAAACTGGAGATTTTGATGTATCATGTTGTATGCTTGCATGTTCGAAATAAACTCAAACTCAAGTGGTCACCCAAATTGGTCATCACCACACACAAAATACACTATTGCAAGAATGTATTGATAATGGTGTCCGAAATATACTAAAAGGCAACTAATACTAAATTTGTTTTTTCACAACAGGATCAGATCTTCTTTTGCCTTTGCAAAAGAGACGAACTTCTAATTCTACCACAATGCACATTCTAAGTGCATCAGTGGCACGTCTGGACCTCAGGTGGACATAAGACTTACTTTTGGCATAGATAACAGTTTAGGAGCACGATCAAAGTCACGGTAAGTGTGCATAATTGCTCCCTTTCCAAGAATTTCTGATGTTATCTACATAATGTGTGTTTCTATGTACACTACAGACACAAGAGAGCTGGGTTCAAATGCCATGGCCCTTCTTACAGCAGGATGGCTTCTATTGGCATTACTAGTCAACACGCCAAAGGATTTCGCTGCTGCAGGTTAGATACAGTAATACCGACTTTTTTTATGTCATTGCAATGAGTTGTACATGTCCTGGGTGTTTTTTTAAGACGCTTTTGTTGTACAAAGTTTGTGGTTTGCAGACGCATCTGTGTTGGTTGTACTAAGCAGAAGTGACATGAAGAATGTGCACAGTCTTCTGATTTCCTGTTTACGTACAGTTGATTGTCAATCATTGTACCACACAGGAAACGACTGCTTAACATTACTGTACTGTATTTGATCCTTGAGCACTACATTTCATTTAAAAATACCATTATCAGTAGTAATTACAGTGTATCCGGAAAGTATTCACAGGGGTTCATTTTTTTCCACATTTGTTATGTTACAGCCTTATTCCAAAATGGAATAAATTAATTTTTGCCCTTAAAAGTATTCTCAGTAAAATTAAAATAATGCTGTTTGGTAACAGTAGAAGGGAAGGTCAAACACAATTACAAATAGACGGAGTAGATATTGAAAGGGTAAAAGGAAACACATTTTTGGGTGTAATAATAGATCAGGGGCTCTAGAGCCGCATGCGGCTCTTTAGCGCCGCCCTAGTGGCTCTCTGGAGCTTTTTAAAAAATGTATGAAAAATGGAAAAAAATAAGGGGAAAAAAATAAATTTTTTGCTTTAATATGGTTTCTGTAGGAGGACAAACATGACACAAACCTCCCTAATTGTTATAAAGCACACTGTTTATATTAAACATGCTTCACTGATTGGACTATTTGGCGAGCGCCGTTTTGTCCTACTAATTTTGGCGGTCCTTGAACTCACCGCAGTTTGTTTACATGTATAACTTTCTCCGACTTTCTAGGACGTGTTTTATGCCACTTATTTTGTCCACCAAATTTTTAATGTTGTGCGTGAATGCACAAAGGTGAGTTTTGTTGATGTTATTGACTTGTGTGGAGTGCTAATCAGACATATTTGGTCACTGCATGACTGCAAGCTAATCGATGCTAACATGCTATTTAGGCTAGCTATATGTACATATTGCATCATTATGCCTCATTTGTAGGTATATTTGAGGTCATTTAGTTTCCTTTAAGTCCTCTTAATTCAATGTATATCTCATGACACACTATCTGTGTGTAATATGGCTTTTAATTTTTTGCGGCTCCAGACAGATTTGTTTTTGTATTTTTGGTCCAATATGGCTCTTTCAACATTTTGGGTTGCCGACCCCTGTAATAGATGATAAAATGAATTGGAAATCTCATGTAAAAAAATATACAACATAAAGTAGTAAGAAACGCGGCAATAATGAATAAAGCAAAATATGCTCTGGACCAAAAAATCACTTCATATTTTCTACTGCTGTTACATATCTGAGTTATTGTGTAGAAATATGGGGAAACAACTGCAAATGTGGGCTTCATTCACTAACTGCGTTACAAAAAAGATCAGTTAGAATAATACATAATGTTGGATATAGAGAACATACAAGCCCTTTATTTATTGAATCAAAAATATTGAAATTAAATGATTTGGTGCATTTGCAAACAGCTAGAATTTTGCACATGCACGCTACATCCTGCTACCCAAGAATGTACAACAATTCTTCTCAACAAAATAGGAGAAATATAACCTTAGAGGAAAATCTAATTTAAAACATTTGTATGCTCGTACAACACTTAAAACCTTTAGCATATCTGTATGTGGAATTAAATTATGGAATGGATTAACAAAATAAATCAAACAAAGCACCGATATGATTCAGTTTAAGAGACTGTTCAAACTACAAGTGTTCACAAAGTACACAGAACAAGAATTATGATGAACATCTTGAACCCTTTTTTTTTATTGAGACAAAGATTATTTATGTATTTAATATTTGTTTACCTACTATGGTGTATTATTTATGTATTATTTATTTGTTCACTGTTCTGTTATAGAGAACAAGGACATTGGATAAAATTGCTATGGTATGAAAAAGGGTAGGAATAAATAAGCTCTGCTTCTTCCTACTCCTTTTCGGACGTGTTGTAATGAAACAACTGGAAATATGTAATGCATTACTTTGTATCGTACGCATGTTCGAAATAAACCATACTTGCCAACACTCCCGAATTTTCCGGGAGACTCCCGAAATACAGCGCCTCTCCCGAAAACCTCCCGGGACAAATATTCTCCCGAAAATCTCCCGATTTTCAGCCGGAGCTGGAGGCCACGCCCCCTCCAGCTCCATGCGAACCTGAGTGAGGACAGCCTTTTTTCACGACGGGAGGACAACAGGGTGACAAGAACTAAATCATCCAGACGAGATAAATTGTATTATTATGTTTATCTTACCTAAAAATAAATATATTTATTAATTTAAAAAAAAAAAAAAAAACGAAATACATTTTTACTATATTTTGCTAAAAACATCAAAATTAATTGTATTTTCATTTGTATTTTTTCTGACTCCTTTTTACATCCAGCCATTAGAATTAAACATTAAAATAAACATATTTGGTGTCCTGCTGGCCCCACTATGGACTGGACTCTTACTATTATGTTGGATCCACTATGGACTGGACTCTCACAATATTATGTCAGACCCACTCGACATCCATTGCTTTCGGTCTCCCCTAGAGGGGGGGGGTTACCCACATATGCGGTCCTCTCCAAGGTTTCTCATAGTCATTCACATCGACGTCCCACTGGGGTGAGTTTTTCCTTGCCCGTATGTGGGCTTTGTACCGAGGATGTCGTTGTGGCTTGTGCAGCCCTTTGAGACACTTGTGATTTAGGGCTATATAAATAAAGATTGATTGATTGATTGATATTTGAAATAATTAATTTTAAATTATCATAATAATTCATTTAAAATGACCATATTTAATTATTAAAATAATTGCTTGTTTATCAACAACTTTAGCATTTTATTCATTACATTTTGAAGCTCTCAGAAGCCAAGTTATGTTATATCCTTAATATTTATTCATGCAAGTTTGAAGTATCAATTATCTAAACACAGTTTTATTTGCATATTTTCAAGATGTAGATATATATATATATATATATATATATATATATATATATATATATATGTATGTATGAAATACTTGACTTGGTGAATTCTAGCTGTCAATATACTCCTCCCCTCTTAACCACTCCCTCAACCACGCCCTGCCCCACCCCCGACCACGCCCCCACCCCCGACCACGCCCCCACCCCCCACCTCCCGAAATCGGAGGTCTCAAGGTTGGCAAGTATGAAATAAACTGAAACTGAACTGAGAACTGAACTGAAAGTCTACACGCATTACTACCGTATTTTTCGGACTATAAGTCGCAGTTTTTTTCATAGTTTGGCCGGGGGTGCGACTTATACTCAGGAGCAACTTATGTGTGAAATTATTAACACATTAGCGTAAAATATCAAATAATATTATTTATCTCATTCACGTAAGAGACTAGACGTATAAGATTTCATGGGATTTAGCGATTAGGAGTGACAGATTGTTTGGTAAACGTATAGCATGTTCTATATGTTATAGTTATTTGAATGACTCTTACCAAAATATGTTACGTTAACATACCAGGCACGTTCTCAGTTGGTTATTTATGCCTCATATAACGTACACTTATTCAGCCTGTTGTTCACTATTCTTTATTTACTTTAAATTGCCTTTCAAATGTCTATTCTTGGTGTTGGCTTTTATCAAATACATTTCCCCCAAAAATGCGACTTACATATGTTTTTTTCCTTCTTTATTATGCATTTTCGGCCGGTGCGACTTATACTCCGGAGCGACTTATACTCCGAAATATACGGTACATAATGAGAACGTGAAAAGGTTTTTCAAATTTGTTTTGCAAATGTATTAAACAAAAAATAAAAAAAAATCACACAACTTTTTGATGCACCTTTAATTACAGCAATTACAGCCTTAAGTCTATTTGAATACGATGCCACAAGCTTTGCACACCTGTCTTTGGGCAAATTCGCCCATTCCTCTTTGCAGCACCTCTCAAGCTCCATCAGGTTGGATGAGAAGCATTCAATCAATCAATCAATCTTTATTTATATAGCCCTAAATCACAAGTGTCTCAAAGGGCTGCACAAGCCACAACGACATCCTCGGTACAAAGCCCACATACGGGCAAGGAAAAACTCACCCCAGTGGGACGTCGATGTGAATGACTATGAGAAACCTTGGAGAGGACCGCATATGTGGGTAACCCCCCCCCTCTAGGGGAGACCGAAAGCAATGGATGTCGAGTGGGTCTGACATAATATTGTGAGAGTCCAGTCCATAGTGGATCCAACATAATAGTAGTAAGAGTCCAGTCCATAGTGGGGCCAGCAGGACACCATCCCGAGCGGAGACGGGTCAGCAGCGCAGAGATGTTCCCAGCCGATGCACAGGCGAGCGGTCCACCCCGGGTCCCGACTCTGGACAGCCAGCACTTCATCCATGGCCACCGGACCTGTGCCCCCCTCCCTCAAGGAAAAGGGGAGCAGAGGAGAAAAGAAAAGAAACGGCAGATCAACTGGTCTAACAGGGGGGCTATTTAAAGGCTAGAGTATACAAATGAGTTTTAAGATGGGACTTAAATGCTTCTACTGAGGTAGCATCTCTAATTGTTACCGGGAGGGCATTCCATAGTACTGGAGCCCGAATAGAAAACGCTCTATAGCCCGCAGACTTTTTTTGGGCTCTGGGAATCACTAATAAGCCGGAGTTCTTTGAACGCAGATTTCTTGCCGGGACATATGGTACAATGCAATCGACAAGATAGGACGGAGCTAGACCGTGTAGTATTTTATACGTAAGTAGTAAAACCTTAAAGTCACTTCTTAAGTGCACAGGAAGCCAGTGCAGGTGAGCCAGTATAGGCGTAATATGATCAAACTTTCTTGTTCTTGTCAAAAGTCTAGCAGCCGCATTTTGTACCAACTGTAATTTTTTAATGCTAGACATAGGGAGACCCGAAAATAATACGTTACAGTAGTCGAGACGAGACGTAACGAACGCATGAATAATGATCTCAGCGTCGCTAGTGGATAAAATAGAACGAATTTTAGCGATATTACGGAGATGAAAGAAGGCCGTTTTAGTAACACTCTTAATGTGTGATTCAAACGAGAGAGTTGGGTCGAAGATAATACCCAGATTCTTTACTGATTCGCCTTGTGTAATTGTTTGGTTGTCAAATGTTAAGGTGGTATTATTAAATAAATGTCGGTGTTTAGCAGGACCGATAATCAGCATTTCCGTTTTCTTGGCGTTGAGTTGCAAGAAGTTAGCGGACATCCATTGTTTAATTTCATTAAGACACGCCTCCAGCTGACTACAATCCGGCGTGTTGGTCAGCTTTAGGGGCATGTAGAGTTGGGTGTCATCAGCATAGCAATGAAAGCTAACACCGTATTTGCGTATGATGTCGCCTAGCGGCAGCATGTAAATACTAAAGAGTGCAGGGCCAAGAACCGAACCCTGAGGAACTCCGCACGTTACCTTAACATAGTCCGAGGTCACATTATTATGGGAGACGCATTGCATCCTGTCAGTAAGATAAGAGTTAAACCACGACAAAGCTAAGTCTGACATACCAATACGTGTTTTGATACGCTCTAATAAAATATTATGATCGACGGTATCGAAAGCAGCGCTAAGATCAAGAAGCAGCAACATAGATGACGCATCAGAATCCATCGTTAGCAGTAAATCATTAGTAATTTTTGCGAGGGCTGTCTCCGTAGAGTGATTTGCCCTGAAACCGGATTGAAAAGGTTCACAGAGATTGTTAGACACTAAGTGTTCATTTAGCTGCTGTGCGACAATTTTTTCGAGGATTTTCGAAATAAAGGGAAGGTGGGACACCGGTCGGTAGTTTACCATGAGGTCAGGATCAAGGTTAGGTCTTTTGAGCAGAGGATGAATAACCGCTTTCTTGAATGCTAGGGGAACAGTGCCAGAGGAAAGTGATAAGTTTATAATATTTAGCACTGATGGACCTAATAATACAAAAAGCTCCTTGATAAGTTTCCCAGGAAGTGGGTCAAGTAAACATGTTGTTTGTTTTATCCCACTTACACGCTGTAATAGTTCCTCTAATGTTATTTCATCAAAAAGAGAGAGACTATTTTGTATTGCAGTATCCGTCGTAGATACAGTTGTATCTGTGTTCATAGAACCCAGTTGTAGCTGGGATGCGTTGTTTTTAATCTCCTTTCTAATGAGTTCAATTTTCTTATTAAAGAAATTCATAAAGTCATCTGCCGAGTGGGTGGAGCTATTGGGAGGAGTCCCTTGTTGGGTTAGCGATGCTACTGTACTAAACAAAAATTTAGGGTCGTTTTTGTTGAGGCGGATGAGATTTGAGTAATATTTAGCTTTAGCTAAGGTAAGCATGCGTTTATACGATATTAAACTATCACTCCATGCTTGATGGAAAACCTCAAGCTTGGTCGCGCGCCATTTGCGTTCCAACTTTCTACATGATAATTTATGAGCTCTGGTTTCCTCTGTAAACCATGGGGTGCGCCTTTTAGGGGCCCTTTTTTGTTTTAGCGGTGCTATACTATCAATGGTTTTGCGCAGGGCATTGTCAAAGTTGTTAGTGAGGTTATCAATAGAGCCGACATAATTTGGGAATGGTGCCATTACCGAAGGCAGTAGGTCAGCAAGAGTCATCGTTGTGGCGGCATTAATGTTGCGGCTGCTATAGCAGTTATTATTATTATTAGTTTGTTGACAATGAGTCAGAACTTCGAATTTTATAAGGTAATGATCGGACATTACTTTAGTATACGGGAGTACCATAACTTTGGAGGTGGTGACACCCCTGACCAGCACTAGATCTATCGTATTGCCGTTGCGATGCGTAGGTTCATTTATTATTTGTGTAAGACCACAGCTATCAATTATAGTCTGGAGCGCCACGCACTGAGGGTCCGATGGGGTATTCATATGGATATTAAAGTCCCCCATTATGATTATATTGTCTGCGTGCGTCACTAGATCAGCAACGAACTCTGAGAATTCATTAATAAAGTCCGAGTAGGGCCCTGGGGGGCGGTAGATAACAGCCATATCGAGAGGCAGCGGTGCGACAGACCTCATAGTAAGCACCTCAAACGATTTGTATTTATTATTTAGGTTAGGGGTAAGGTTAAAGTTTTCATTGTATATTAGTGCGACCCCCCCACCCCTTTTAAGGGGACGGGCAATATGCGCATTCGTATAGTTAGGAGGAGATGCCTCATTTAGCGCAAAAAAATCGTCTGGTTTGAGCCAGGTTTCGCTAAGACCAATGACGTTAAGATTGTTGTCTCTAATGACCTCATTAACTAATAACGTTTTGGGAGACAATGATCTTATGTTTAAAAAGCCCATATTATAAGTATTGGGCTGTTTTGACGAGTTTTTGTTTAAATTATCCGTAGTAGAAATATTAATAATGTTGCGTTTATTATACGTAGTGCACTTTAAATAGTTTCGACCATATCTAGGAATTGATACGACGGGAATTTTCAGATTGTTTGCTTGATGCTGCGATCGACTGAACGCATCATGATTTGCCACCTCAGTAGAATGCATATCTACCCCGGACACATTCACAACAGAAAACACATTATGTGAGTTGTGTGTTATTCTAAGAAAATTGCTATGCGTACAGGAATTATCCAGCCTGGCGCTGGCTAGTTCTAGCTTAACTGACTCCTCACCCGGACTAGCAGGCTCTGTAATTGCCTGTGACCGGGCTTGCTCTAGTGTAGTTAGTCAAATGTGACTTAAACAGTAGTCTATATTCTTAGACAGGATGATGGCGCCTTCCTGGTTAGGGTGAAGGCCGTCCCTCATCAGCAAGCCTGGTTTGCCCCAGAAAGAGGGCCAATTATCAATAAACGTTAGTCCCTGTTGTCTACAGAAGCTAGCCAGCCACTTGTTAAGCGAGACTAATCTGCTATATCTCTCATCATTGCCTCTCGCAGGCAATGATGCATTGGTTTTTATCCAAGTTGTCCCTGTACATTCGCGATTTTTATCCTTCAAGGTTGCCTTAGTCAGGCGCATAATACCTCGTAGACTAGTAAACTAGCGCCACAATTTAAAGAACAACATAAACCCTGTTAAATGCGTTTCAAATTGGTAAAATGTACCACTGATTGTATCGTAAAATGAATACTTGAACTGGATTCAAATTAGCAACATGCGTGTTTAAAAAGTGAAGAACCACAGTGCAAAAACTGAAATCTAAGTAAGATTAAATATCTCAAATAAGGGTGTTATTTGCTTATTTTCTGTCTGAGAAATCATTCTTCTCACTAAGCAGATTTTATGTTAGAGTGTTTTACTTGTTTTAAGGGTTTTGGTCCTGAATGATCTCAGTAAGATATTACAGCTTGTTGCTGAGATTTGATGACCTATATTGAGTAAAACATGCTTGAAACTAGAATATCAACTGTTGCAAAGCTGTGTCATCAACACTCACAAGTATAAAACTACTTTTTTCAAAGTAAGAATTTATTATTTCAAGCATGAAATAAAAAAATCATGACTTTGACACAAATGTGTCTCATAATTAAAACAGACGACAGCCAAATGGACTTTGCTGTTTTATTTTCAATTAAACAATATAGAAAATACGTACTCATATAGTAGTACAGTTGGCACAGTACAGCAAAATGACAGTTAATATTTAAAAATTTAACATGTGACATTTCTAACAATTTTGAACAGAAATAGTTCATGCACATTCAGATAAATTCTTCAAAATTACAATAAAAAAAAATTTGGTCGGGGGCAGGGTTGTAAATATATATATATATATATATATACATATATATATATATATATATTCCTTGCGCACTAATTGACCGAAAGAGCATGCACTTGGCGCGATTATGTCATGTTATCGATGGGAAAATGCATTTTTAGACAATAGACCCCGAGAGTAACAAGCGGTTGCCTTGTTGCCTTTCCATTAAGAAAAATAAACTAATTTTTAGTATAAGTTTGCTGGTTTCAAGAAATGTAATGCCGAGCGAATATCATTATGTCAAGATAATGGCACTAGCATTTACTTCATTTAAGAATATTTTTCAACATATTGAGAAAAAAGGTCTCAGATTTGTTTTTTCTATTAAGAAAAGTGCACTTGTTATTGTGAGAAAATACTTATTTTAAGGTATTTTTGGGTTCATTGAGGTTAGCAAATTTTACTTGTTTTGGAAAGTCTTGACAAGCCAAATGTTCTTGTTATGGTTGGAATTCATATCAAGATAATTTTGCTTAGTTCAAGTAAAATGCCCCTAACTTTTGTATATTTTTTTTCTTGTTTTTGAACACTGACTTTTTGCAGTGCAGCTACTGTATTGCAGTACATTCTGGCATTTAATCTTCAATGCTTTTATTTGACGCAAATGCGTAGCAAAAGTCAGCAGAGTCATTGGAGAACAACATGGAACGTTGACTATTTTGACAATTATAAGTTGTAATTTAATTCATTTCAACCTCTTCTGTTTACTAGATCCTCCAGATCGCGATTTTCAACCCAAGTGTCACATTCCATGTGAGGACAACAACTGCTGGGAACTACATATTCATTGCATTTGGGGTCGTGCATTTGATCCTCAGGTCCCTGTAAAATATAGTCTACACTGGCAGACGGCGCATAGCGAGTAAGTACAATTAATAAGACGTTTCTCAGCAAACAAAAATCCTAGCATCTGGAAATCTAATCACTGTTCTGTTTGCCTCCAGTGAGGGCAGTGTGACAACTGGGGCCAGTTTGAGAGGCCTCATCAAGCGTGTGCACTTTATCATGAACAGTCAACTTCGTGTTTGGGTCCAGGCTGAGAGCCAACAGGGTTCTGCTAAATCCCTTGAGGTTGTCTTCAACACAGGACACATCAGTAAGTCCAGGACACACTAGGGCTGCACGAATAATCCGTTTTACATCATTATCCTATGAATTAATTATGACAATGTACTCCTTTGCCATGTCTTTCCTCGTACTATCGTCTATACCAGTGTTTTTCAACCACTGTGCCGCGGCACACTAGTGTACCGTGAGATATTGTCTGGTGTGCCGTGGGAGATTATGTAATTTCACCTACCGTATTTTTCGGACTATAAGTCGCAGTTTTTTCATAGTTTGGCCGGGGCTGCGACTTATACTCGGGAGCAACTTATGTGTGAAATTATTAACACATTACCGTAAAATATCAAATAATATTATTTATCTCATTCACGTAAGAGACTAGACGTATAAGATTTCATGGGATTTAGCGATTAGGAGTGACAGATTGTTTGGTAAACGTATAGCAAGTTCTATATGTTATAGTTATTTGAATGACTCTTACCATAATATGTTACGTTAACATACCAGTTGGTTATTTATGCCTCATATAATGTACACTTATTCAGTCTGTTGTTCACTATTCTTTATTTATTTTAAATTGCCTTTCAAATGTCTATTCTTGGTGTTGGATTTTATCAAATAAATTTCCCCCAAAAATGCGACTTATACCGTATTTTCCGCACCATTAGCCGCACCTAAAAACCACAAATTTACTCAAAAGCTGACAGTGCGGCTTTTAACCCGGTGCGCTTTATATATGGATAAATATTAAGATTCATTTTCATAAAGTTTCGATCTCGCAACTTAGGTAAACAGCCGCCATCTTTTTTCCCGGTAGAACAGGAAGCGCTTCTTCTTCTACGCAAGCAACCGCCAAGGTAAGCACCCGCCCCCATAGAACAGGAAGCGCTTCTTCTTCTACTGTAAGCAACCACCCGCCCCCGGAAAAAGAAGAAAAAACGCGCGGATATCACCGTACGTTTCATTTCCTGTTTACATCTGTAAAGACCACAAAATGGCTCCTACTAAGCGACAAGGATCCGGTTCATGAAAAGACGCAATCTCTCCATCCGCACACGGATTACTACCGTATTTCACAGCAACTGATATTCCTGTGAACCGCACTGTGGAACGGGAGCACGTACGGTGAATATTCGCACCACAGGGAATGAGAAATCATCCTTCACTGTGGTTCTAGCTTGCCATGCTAACTTCCACCCGTGGTGATATTCAAAAGGAAGACCTTGCCAAAAGAGACCTTTCCAGCCGGCGTCATCATAAAAGCTAACTCGAAGGGATGGATGAAGAAAAGATGAGCGAGTGGTTAAGGTAAGTTTAAGTTTACGCGAAGAGGCCGGGTGGCTTTTTTCACGCAGCTCTGTCCATGTTGATATACGTATGTTTGTGATTGCACATTTGCGTACATTTTGGGAGTGAACAGAGTTGTTAGAACGCTGGTTTTTAATATATTATTAAAGTTTGACTGACCTATCTGACTGTTTTTTTGACATTCCTTTAGCGCAGTTAGATGCGGCTTACAACATGGGGCGGCTTATAGGTGGACAAAGTTTTGAAATATGCCGTTCATTGAAGGCGCGGCTTTTAACCCAGGGCGCCTTATGGTGCGGAAAATACGGTATATGTTTTTTTCCTTCTTTATTATGCATTTTCGGCCGGTGCGACTTATACTCCAAAAAATACGGTAATTGGGTTAAAAATTTATTTTTCAAACCAGTAATTATAAACCGTAAATGTGCCGTTGTTGAGTGTCTGCACTGTCTAAAGCGTGGCAGAGTAACCGTGTAATACTCTTCCATACCAGTAGGTGGCAGCAGGTAGCTAATTGCTTTGTAGATGTCGGGAACGACGACGATGGTTTGCAGGGAAAAAGGTGTCAAATGCTTAAACCAAAAATAAACAAAAGACGAGTGCCGCTTAGAAAAGGCATTGAAGCATAGGGAAGGCTATGCAAAACTAAAACTGAACTGGCTGCAAAGTAAACAAAAACCGAATGCTGGACGACAGCAAAGACTTACAGCGCGTGGAGCAGACGGCGTCTTCTTTTCTCCATGTATATAAACGACCTGCCATCTGTATGTGAGGATGTAAATATCCAGATGTATGCAGATGACACGGTTATTTATATTTGGGGAAAGGACGCTGAAACGGTTGCCAGAAAACTTACAGCAGCCATGGAGAAGGTGGCAAGATGGCTACATGACTCTTGTCTTACATTAAACATTAAGAAAACGGCAAAAATGTATTTTGTAAACAAATATAAAATGTCATCCTTTCCAAATATAACGGTTAATAAGGAAATAATACAAAATGTTAGTAAATATCATTACCTGGGTGTCATTTTAGAGCCAACACTTTAAAAAACATATCAAACAGATGTGCCAGAGTCTTAAATACAACATAAAAACGTTCAAATGTATCAGGAATTTATTAACATTGGAGGCAGCTCAAACTTATTTTAATGCAATGATTATGTCTCGTGTTTATTATTGTATAACATGTTGGTCGCAGGCAAGCAAAATGACACTGAGGCCATTGGAAACTTTGCACAAACAATCGCTCAAAATCTTTGACCGAAAACCACACCACCACCATCACTGTTTAGTTCTCCAAAAATATAGATTGTTAAATTTAGCTAGCATTCAAAGATTGGCATCAATACGAATGGCCCATCGAATCCTAAATAACACTGCACCAGCGCCACTTAAGCACTTTGTCCAGTTTACATCTACTGTGACAACTAGAAACACACAAGCCTCCACCAGGGGGCAGTGTAGCGTACCCAGATGTAAAACATCTTTCGCACAATCAGCCTTTTCATATAAAGCCATAAAGGAATGGAACGACCTCACAACAAACTTGAAAAGTCTAACAGATTACTCTTCATTCACAATTGAAGTTAAAAAGTGGCTTTGGAGCAATCAAAGCTGCTCACACGGTCACTAAGGTGGGCACCTTGTTTGACATGTCAACTTAATGTGTATTAGTGACGTGCGGTGAGGTTGATGACTGGTGAGGCACTGACTTCATCACAGTCAGATTTACAAACATATGAACCCTAAAGAGTATCTTATTCACCATTTGATTGGCAGCAGTTAACGGGTTATGTTTAAAAGCTCATACCAGCATTCTTCCCTGCTTGGCACTCAGCAAGGGTTGGAATTGGGGGTTAAATCACCAAAAAGTATTCCCGGGCGCGGCGCCGCTGCTGCCCACTGCTCCCCTCACCTCCCAGGGGGTGATCAAGGGGATGGGTCAAATGCAGAGGGCAAATTTCATTACACCTAGTGTGTGTGTGACAATCATTGGTACTTTAACTTAACTTTAACTTTACACATACAAACTATAGCACACAAAAAAGCACATTTAATAAAAAAAACGTTATTATGGTCTTACCTTTACTTATAAATGAAGTCCATGAGCCGCTGTTGTGCTGGATTAATGCACCCCCTGACGGGAGTGTTATATCTACTAAAGCCCTCACTTAAACTTTCCACGTGCAAGATTGAATCTATTTAAAAAAGTGTAACCGAGGGTTTATAAATGTCACCTATACTGTATGAAACTACAAAATAACAAACACGGAGGCTCCAGTTTACACGAGGACCACTTTATTTACCTTCTTTCAAAAACTTCCACTCCACTCCAACGTGTCATCACTTCCGCTCTTAGCGCCTTCAAAATAAGAGCTCAAGGCATATACTATATAACAGCGCATAACAGGAACTTAACATCACAAAGAGGAAAGCCCATAAAAATAGGTTACAAAAGTTATTTAATAAGAAGCCAAAAAGTGCAAAAACAATAATGTACACCTGCAGTCTGCAGGTGTACCTAATGTTGTGGCCCTGCAGTCATTCACAACTCCTCCAACAAGAACATGATTGTTTTTGCACTTTTTGGCTTCTTATGAAATAACTTTTTTAAATAGATTCAATCTTGCAGGTGGAAAGTTTAAGTGTGGGCTTTAGTTGATATAACACTCCCGTCAGGGGTTGCCGTGCATTCTACGGCGGGGGTGCAGGAGGCGTATTACTGCGAGCCTCAGCCAGTGCGTCTTTTGCAGCCGTTTTATGATCGCTCAGCACAAGAAATACGTTACAGACATACAGTTGTTGACAAAATACACTGTACATTATATACCTCAGCTAACTAAACTATGGAAATGTATAGCAATACGGTTTCACTGCACAGCAGGCCAGCAGTTAGCCGAGTCCGCAATCCATGGTGAGGCACAACGCAGTGACGTGCTTCAACTGGCTGCTGTTCACCGCACCGTCTCTTCTCAGTATTTGAACGGCAAATGTGAAAATTCAGCGATTTTAAATAAAAATAATCTAAAACGGGTGAAGTTAAATGGAAAATAACTTTATAGTATAATCACTGGATACTAGAGATGCGCGGATAGGCAATTATTTCATCCGCAACCGCGTCAGAAAGTCGTCAACCATCCGCCATCCACCCGATGTAACGTTTGATCAGAACTACACCCGCCCACCATCCGCCCGTTGTTATATATCTAATATTAATAAAAAAAAATTAAAAAAGGGTGAAAACTACGCGAATTGCACCTTGTGCAGACAAGATTTTTCGATCGGACACGGAGGAATTAGCGATGTAAAAGACCACGTTGGGACAAAAAAACACAAGTCTAATGCCGTTGCTAGCGATACAAGTGGAAAACTTTCAACGTTTTTCGTCGCCCAAACAGATTCTTTGGATGTGATAAATGCCGAAGTTTTATTTACGGAGGCAATAATTGAGCATGGACTTCCAATCGCACTGGCTGATCACATGGGACAGTTAATAATGTAATGCAACCTTTAAAAATCATTACGCGGTGATCGCGATCCCAAAAATAAACTTTTCTTGCATGATAATGTCCAGAAAAATTCGCTTTATATTACTATAGAGTCCTTTTAACGAATGAGTTTGATGGTTTATCACAAACCTTAAATGAAATTCCATGGCCACCGTCCTGCTCTCTATATCAACCAGGGTGAGCCCCACCCCTTTAATAATGTAATGCAACCTTTAAAAATCATTACGCGGTGATCGCGATCCCAAAAATAAACTTTTCTTGCATGATAATGTCCAGAAAAATTCGCTTTATATTACTATAGAGTCCTTTTAACGAATGAGTTTGATGGTTTATCACAAACCTTAAATGAAAGAAGTCCTTTGTTCTCCTGCACCATGCATGCGCAATCCTGTCGGCTGTATTTCACAGCACGACATACTGTTAAAAGTGTTTATACTATTTATACTTTCAATTAACAAATTGAAGTCTTGTGAAAGGTTGACAGGATAACTGGCATTAACTGTCAAAATAATTTCAAACTATTGAAGTTAGCTTACAGAATAAACATGTCAATCAACCCATATGATTTTTGCTGTAATATTTTTGTTTTGAAAAGTCACTGTGACTGATAGAAAAGTGATGGTTTTAGCAACATTTTAACCTGTCTGAATGCTAATAGTCATTTTGCGTCGGGGGGCGAAGCCCTGAACCCTCCACCAGGACTTTGTCCTGGACCTACCGGGGCCTGCGGCCCTTGGACCCTGGCTACTAGGTTTTTCTGATTTAAAAGTTGGCAGGTATGGTGAGGTTATAAAGCTTTTGCCTGTTAAAGAAAGGAGAATGATCCAATGCACAGACATTCGCGTGCCACGCTGTCATGACCCAGACGCACACCAGTGCGCAATCATATGGGAGCCGCGCTGAGCGCACCTCCAAGCGCGTCTCGCTGCCGGCGACGGCCAGGTATGGGCCCACGCTCCAGCGCCATCCATTTTCAGGGCTAGTTGATTCGGCAGGTGGGTTGTTACACACTCCTTAGCGGGTTCCAACTTCCATGGCCACCGTCCTGCTCTCTATATCAACCAGGGTGAGCCCCACCCCTTTCATGAGCGCACTACGCGCGGAGTGACCCCTGTTACGCGCCCCCGGCAACAGGGGTGGCAAGCAGGTAAGCTGCGCGGGCGGAGCGCGCGGAGTGACCCATGTTACGAGCCCCCGGCCACGGGGGTGGCGGGCAGGTAAGCTGCTTACCTGCTGCGCGTGACGCCGGCCGCGGCGAAAGCGGACGAGGCGGGGTGTCGGTGCGGTGGGCGCGGTAGTGACCCTGGACGTGCGTCGGGCCCTTCTCGCGGATCGCCTCAGCTACGGCTCCCGGTGGGGCCCTCTCGGGGGAAGGGGCCTCGGTCCCGGACCCCGGCGAGGCGTCCCTTCTCCGCTCCGTAAAAGTGTCCATCTCTTTTCTTTTTTTTTCTTCTGTTGTGGCATATGCAGCAGGTGCCTGCTCGTTTTTCGTATGTGGGTAACAACATTTAACTATGTATATATATTTCCGAATTGGTTTAACTGCCACCCGCAAAAAAAAAAAAAAAAAAAAAAAATTAATCCGCCCGACCCGACCCGCGAGCGGATAAAATTTTAGTTTTTTTAATTTCATCCGCCCGATCCGCGGATAATCCGCGGACTCCGCGATTGTGTCCGCAAACCGCGCATCTCTACTGGATACATATAACAATTTAATTAAAAAAAAATATTTTTACATTTTTTTTCTTTCCATGATGGCAGGTGAGGCCCCGCATTTTTGTTGTAAATTGTGAGGTGTGTCTATTAAAATCAAGGTTGTTTTTACAAATGATGACAGATGTGAACAAGAGCATGTATTGTCTTTGTGTGATGTTGTAAATGAAGTGTGGTTGTATTATAAGTATGTGTCCACGAAAGGGCATTTTATGACTTTTTTTCTTAATACTTGTGTATGATTTTATTGTCATAATTTTATTGCATGAATTTTGTATTCCTTTAATTTAGGTAGCCAGGGACTGCAGATGGAAATGAGCTATTTAGCTATAATCTGGTACAGAACAGCTGTCTTTGAGCTTAATGTTTCTGTGCATTGTCCCTTCATTAAAGACTAAACTACAATCAGCAACAAAATAGGAGCATAAGACAAGAACTAAAACACTACACACAGGAAAACATCAAAAAACTCCAAATAAGTCACAACAAGAGCTATAGTGATGCATGCTTGGTTATGGTTGGAATTCATATCAAACAATTGCGAGAACGACTTTTTATTGTCAATATCAGCTGTTGGGTTTCATTTTTTTATGTTTTCTGCTGGTGGTGTGCCTCAGAATTTTTTCAATGAAAAAAAATGTGCCTTGGCTCAGAAAAGGTTGAAAAACACTGGTCTTCACATCCGGTTTCGCTCTGCTGCTATGTAGTTACTTTAAAAACAAGGGTGTCAGAGTTGTTTTTATTGAGGGCCACATATCAATTATGGCTGCCCTCGGAGGGCTGCTTGTAACAGTGAATATACGGTATGTGAATATAAATGTATATTAACCTTGTAAACAATTGTATCCAATATTCAAGTATTTATTTTTGATAATCCAAAAAATGCGTGGAATATATTGTTGCATGATTACAAAACCCAAAACCAGTGAAGTTGGCACCTTGTAATCCTAAATAAAAACAGAATACAATGATTTGCAAATCCTTTTCAACTTATATTCAATTGAATAGACTGCAAAGACAAGATACTTAACGTTCAAACTTGAAAACTTAGTTATTTTTTGCAAATTTTGGCTCATTTGAAATTTGGTGCCTGCAACATGTTTCAAAAAAGCTGGCACAAGTGGCAAAAAAGACTGAGAAAGTTGAGGAATGCTCATCAAACACTTATTTGGAAAATCCCACAGGTGGGTGCCATGATAGGCTATAAAAGCAGCTTCCATGAAATGCTCAGTTATTCACAAACAAGGATAGGGTAAGGGTCACCACTTTGTGAACAAATATGTGAGCAAATTGTTTAAGAACAACATTTCTCAACGAGCTATTGCAAGGAATTTAGGGATTTCACCATCTACGGTCCGTAATATCATCAAAAGGTTCAGAGAATCTGGAGAAATCACTGCACGTGAGCAGCAATGTCCATGACCTTCGATCCCTCCGGGGGGGTGTATATTGTAGCGTCCCGGAAGAGTTAGTGCTGCAAGGGGTTCTGGGTATTTGTTCTGTTGTGTTTATGTTGTGTTACGGTGCGGATGTTCTCCCGAAATGTGTTTGTCATTCTTGTTTGGTGTGGGTTCACAGTGTGGCGCATATTTGTAACAGTGTTAAAATTGTTTATACGGCCACCCTCAGTGTGACCTGTATGGCTGTTGACCAAGTATGCTTGGCATTCACTTGTGTGTGTGAAAAGCCGTATATATATATATATATATATATATATATATATATATATATATATATATATATATAATTTTATTTTATTTTTTATATGTCCTGATGTAGATATTATGTGACTGGGCCGGCACGCAAAGGCAGTGCCTTTAAGGTTTATTGGCGCTCTGTACATCTCCCTACGTCCGTGTACACAGCGGCGTTTTAAAAAGTCATACATTATACTTTTTGAAACCGATACCGATAATTTTCAAACCGATACCGATAATTTCCGATACTACATTTTAAAGCATTTATCGGCCGATAATATCGGCAGTCCGATATTATCGGACATCTCTAATAAAAACCATTGAAATTGGAAAAACATTGAAAATTGAAAACCACATTTTCAAAGAAAACAATCGTCATTTTCTTTTTTGGACAAAATTGTGAAGCCCGAGGACACACTGCTCTTTATTTTGGTGTTTTGTTTTAAGTTGAGTGTTCTTTTACGTATTTTGTAAAAAAAAAAATCTCCTCCCTGTAGTGAAACCAGCCCAACCTAAGATTATGTGGAGCCAACAAGATCCTTTGGAAATTTCCTGGAATTCCACCTGTAATGAGCAACACCTCTCTTTGGGATCGTGCGATGTGCGATATCGTACTGAGGTGGACAAAACCTGGATTGAGGTACCTTTTTAAAGCTAATGCAGGGGTGTCCACATACAAAAAAATCGGAAGATGCGATAGGCCACTTTGATATTTTTGTGTATTTAAATTTTTTTTTAATAAAAAGGCTAAAAAATGCTTTTTAGTTGTGTGTTTGTCAGGTTCAAACACTGATGACATCTATTAAACAAGACAAGAGGCAAAGAATTAAACAGAGACAGAATTCAATTTGGACTAAATTGAGGAGACACGCCTGGACACACTGTACTCTTGTACAGTCTCCAGCACGCTCTGCCAAAAGATTGCATGCCTCCTTCTTTTATTTTGGACCCTCCCCGACCACATGGCCACCTTTGTTTTCAAAGGACAAAGGTCACAGAAAAGGTCATAAACAATTCACAGGAAAGGTCAGTTCAAAAAGAGTTCGTAAAATAGTTCAAAAAGAGTTCCATAAAATAGTTCAAAAAGAGTTCGTAAAATACTTCAAAAAGAGGTCGCCTGGAAATTGGGCAGATCCTGTCATCTCTCCGCTCTGAAGTCCTTGGGCCAGAACAACATCCTTCTGTTGATTACCATACATGAAAGAACACAGGAACACCTTCATCTTGCTTCCCCCGCCCCCTTATTCTTGGTAGGTTTTAAAGACAGCTTTTGTATTCTTGTCAGGAACTCAATGTAATACAACGTTTTTGTGATAATTTAGAAACAATTATTCTAACAGTGTTATTAGTAGTTATTATAGTAGGAGTATTGACATTTCCACATTTTATCTTTTCATTGTTTTTTTTGCCCCATTTTTTCTCTCAATTTAATTACATTTTTTCTTTTTAACATAGGAAAAAATCGGACCACACGTCAACTATGAATTCTACGGTGAAGTCCAGCCTGCTGTGTTCTATGAATTTCAAGTTCGTTGTTCCTGTGCGACGGGATTGATGAGCGACTGGAGTGCAAGCCATAGAATAAAAAGCTCTGAAGCAGGTTAGCTTTTTTCTTCTAAGGTGGTTAGGCAAAAGTTAAAAAAAGAGGAAGGATCTATTATTTAGCTATTCAAACGTTCCTAGTTTTAACATTTGGAGCTGGACTTGTTGTTTCAGCTCCCACTGGAGAGATGGACGTATGGGAGGATTGTGGAGTGCCTGCCACCAATATTGATTGTGTTATGACCTGGAAGGTAGATAGCTTTTTTTGGACACTCTTTTATGTTCTGATTCTGAATAGTAACTATACAATATTTGACTTGAATAGATTCACAATTGCACAATTGATTCACAATTGCACAGTGCCACTTATCAAATTTCACTTCATATTAAGTATATTTACTAGAAAAAA
Source organism: Nerophis lumbriciformis (assembly GCF_033978685.3). Taxonomy (NCBI): domain Eukaryota; kingdom Metazoa; phylum Chordata; class Actinopteri; order Syngnathiformes; family Syngnathidae; genus Nerophis; species Nerophis lumbriciformis. The sequence continues at coordinate 10,095,422 of NC_084569.2, forward strand.
ATGCCATATTTTCCAAAAACAATTTTGAAATGTGGACTTGTCAGACCACAGAACACTTTTCCACTTTGCATCAGTCCATCTTAGATGACCTCGGGCCCAGCGAAGCCGGCGGCTTTTCTGGGTGTTGTTGATAAATGGCTTTCGCTTTGCATAGTAGAGTTTTAACTTGCTCTTACAGATGTAGCGACAAACTGTAGTTACTGACGGTGGTTTTCTGAAGTGTTCCTGAGCCCATGTGGTGATATCCTTTACACGCTGATGTCACTTTTTGATGTAGTACTGCCTGAGAGATCGAAGGTCCGTAATGTCATCGCTTACGTGCAGTGATTTCTCCAGATTCTCTGAACATTTTGATGATATTACGGACCGTAGATGGTGAAATCCCTAAATTCCTTGCAATAGCTCGTTGAAAAATGTTGTTCTTTAACTTTTCGACAATTTGCTCAAGCATTTGTTCACAAAGTGGTGACCTTCCCCCCATCCTGGTTTGTGAATGACTGAGCATTTCATGGAAGCTGTCATGTCTGTGTAATCATGTTTTGTTTTAAGTCATGTTTTGTTTAGTTTCTGGCTTTTCACTCCCTTGTCTTGTTTGCATGATTACCCATTAGTTTCACCTGTTCCACGTTTGGACTCATTGTGCACTCTTGTTTGTCACCATAGCAACCATTAGTTTTCACCTGTCACGTCACGCACCTGTTTCACGTTTTGAGTCACGCACCTGCTTTCACTAATCATGTCCATAGTATTTAAGTTCATTCATTTTCTGTTGTTCGTCCTGACGACATCCCCGCATTTATGCCCCCTGTCACACTCTGTCCACCTCTGCACACTTCATGTCCATGCCAAGTAAGTTTGTTTATTATTGCCACAGTTAGTGTTTTTTGTTGTTCCTAGTTTTTTGCCCCCGTGCAAGTCTTTTGTTTTCATTAGTCAAGTTTGTACATCCGCCTTGAGCGCGCCTTTTGTTCTTTTGAGTGTTATTATTAAAAATGTATTTACCTTCACGCCATGACCAGTCCAATTCACTTGCACCTCGGGAGAACAAACCAAGCCATAGTCCCAGTCATGACAGAAGCTGCTTTTATACCCAATCATGGCACCCACCTGTTCCCAATTAGCCTGCTCACCTGTGGGATGTTCCAAATAAGTGTTTGATGAGCATTCCTCAAATTTCTCAGTCTTTTTTGCCACTTATGCCTGATTTTTTTAAACATGTTGCAGGCATCAAATTCCAAATATTTGCAAAAAATAACAACGTTTTCCAGTTGGAACGTTAAGTATCTTGTCTTTGCAGTCTATTCAATTGAATATAAGTTGAAAAGGATTTGCAAATCATTGTATTCTGTTTTTATTTACCATTTACACAACGTGCCAACTTCTCTGGTTTGGGGTTTTGTAAATGCTAACCTGTGTGTTCAGCTGTGGACATGTACACATCATTTGTATGTATACATAAAATGTATACATCCTTTTTTTCTAATGTAAAACAAGTGCCTATGCTCAATAAAGTATGTGATAGACAAAAGTGTGAAATTTTGGCAAAGCATGCACTGTAATGTGTTGCTTGTGCTGTGTTTTTCTGACAAATACACCACATGGTGGCACTGTTAATAAACCTAAGTTTGACCACATGAGTTGGACTGACTTGAAAGTTCTTGCACAACTCTACAAAACACAGTCAGTTATCACCCCCAATTTTCGTAAACCCCATTGCATTGACACAACGTTTCACACGACCACCCTCCAGAAAAAACGTCTATTGAGTCACAGGCGGACCTGAGCAACTATTTGCACATAAGTCATTAAGCATTAATCTAATGGTTAAACATTTTTGGAGGTATCTATACAGTGGTACCTCCATTTTCTTCGTAATTCATTCCAAATAGTTAGACCGTAGACAAAAACCGAATTGCAGGGAGTCAGGGTAGGCAGACGAGGCAGATTTTGATTAAAAATTAAAAAACAAATAATTAAATAAATATGAATATTTATCTAATAAACTGTGTTAAGTGTGTTTTCTGTATGATTACAATAAATTATTCTTAGGTGAAAATTTTGCACAATAAAATAAGTATATTGTCACTAATAACAAGTGCACTTTCCTTGGTAGAAAAAAAAGGAGACCATTTTGCTCAATATGTTGAAAAATGTTCTTAAATTAAGTAAATGCTAGTGCCATTATCTTGACATAATGATATGCGCTCGGCATTACATTTCTCGAAACCAGCAAACTTATACTAAAAAGTAATTTATTGTTCTTAATGGAAAGGCAACAAGGCAAGCGCTTGTTACTCTCGGGGTCTCCTAGCTGCTCAGGCAAATCATATGGTCTGAAAATGCATTTTTCCATGGATAACATGACATCATCGCGCCAAGTGCGTGCTCTTTCAGTCAATTAGTGCGCATATATACAGCCCGGCCTCCCGGTCAAATTTTTTTTGATTGTAATTTTGAAGAATTTATCTGAATGTGCATATTCAAAATAGTTTGAAATGTCACATGTTAAATTTTTTTTTTTCATGCTTGAAATAAGAAATGATTACTTTAAAAAAGTAGTTTTATACTTGTGAGTGTTGATGACACAGCTTTGCAACACTTGATATTCTAGTTTCAAGCATGTTTTACTCAATATAGGTCATCAAATCTCAGCAACAAGCTGTAATATCTTACTGAGATCATTTAGGACCAAAACCCTTAAAACAAGTAAAACACTCCAACATAAAATCTGCTTAGTGAGAAGAATTATCTTATCAGACAAAAAATAAGCAAATATAACCCTTATTTGAGATATTTAATCTTACTTAGATTTCAGTTTTTGCAGTGTACAGAGTATTTCAATGCTGTTGCAAATCATTGTATTCTGTTTTTATTTACCATTTACACAACGTGACAACTTCAAATGGCAACAGTGGAGGATTTTGGCATGCATATGCAAGTATGAGCCAGTCTGCCCCTCAACAAAAGGATAGAGAAAAATGAGGAACTATCTTCAACTTTGGACAACAACTGGATTAAAATGGCCAACTCATGTAAATCTCTTTGGGTAAACCTCTACCATATATACCATGCCATACCATACCAACTTTATTTATAAAGCCATTTAAAAACAACCACAGTTGAAGAACAAAGGGCTGTACACCACAAAGAAATACAGGCAAAGGACAGACTAAAAAAAATAACATTTAAAACAGAAGTAGAATACACATTGAAAAAGCAAATACAAATTATTCTAAGAACAATTTGTTAGATAAAAACCAGTTAAAAAGTTAAAAACAGTTTAAAGTCTCATGCTGGGTTAAAAGCCAGTGACCATGGGCTTAACATGCAAAGCCAAGGGGGCAAAGTCAACAGGGGGGGAGCTCACAGGTACCACTAGGTCCAAACACTATCACTTCTGTCTTCTTTTCATTGAAATTTAAGAAATTTAGGGCCATCCAGGCCTTGATATCATCAAGACAAGCAAGTAGATATAATGAAAACCCATTAATTGTCATGACTAGGACTTTGGCTTGGTTTGTTCTCCCGAGGTGCAAGTGAATTGGACCAGATGTGGCGTGAAGGTAAATACATGATTTATTTAAACACTATAACTACAAAGAAAAGGATCAAACAAAAGGCGCGCACAGGGGCGGAGGTACAAAGCTAGACTATAAACACAGAACTTGCACATTGGCAGAAACTATTAACAATTAAACAAAACTTGCAAACTATGACTTGAATAAAGAAAACTTACTTGGATGAAAAAACGGCATGAAAAAGCGCAGCAAGGGTCATAAGTGTGTGGAGAGTATAAATGCGGGGATGTCGTCAGAACGACAAACTGAAAACAATGAACTTAAATACTATAGACATGATTAACGAAAACAGGTGCGTGACTCAAAACGTGAAACAGGTGCGTGACGTGACAGGTGAAAACTAATGGTTGCTATGGTGACAAAACAAAAGTGCACAAAAAGTCCAAAAACAAAACCGAACATGACCAAAACAAAAACATGATCACACAGACATGACATTAATGTAACTAAGGCAAAATACGTCACTACGGTCTCAAATTCCAAACGACTTGTTTGGAGTAAGTTTGGAAAAAGGCAAGATGGTTTTATAAAATATGTCCGCCATGCCCCCTTGGTTTGATTTAAAATTTTCAGGACTTACGTGGATCCCAAATACACAAAAACAGGTACTAACAGGTTTGAAATGTTGATTTTGCACAATAGGACCCCTTTAAACACCACTACACTGCTGCTATAATAAAGTGATTAAAATGTCATAGACTATAGACTGTCAACTTTATTTTTTTGTGCAAAAGTATGCCATCATATTTATGTCACATTGTCTTTTTTTTTTTTTTTTACCCCTTTTGTTCCACTGCAGATGCTTCCTATATCTCAGGCTCACGGTCACATTCTGGGATATGAATGGACACTGTCCAAACACGGCAATGATGACTTCTTCAATGTTTCCACAGCCGAGCCGATGGGCCGGCTGGTATGCCATGAGATGCAATGCTACCTCAATTTCTCTTTAAAGAATGTAACATCGGTCAATATATCGGCCTACAACGCCCAAGGTTCTACGGAGCCTTCTTACCTTGCCCTCCCAACAACAGGTACTGTATGTTCTGTGCAGATTGTCATAAAAGTTGCAAATCATTTGATTTGAAATTGTGGCGGGTGCTCCACATAATAGATCAAAAACAGGGTGAGACATTTAGCCTCTTGCACATAGAGATCCTTCTAAGTCAGGGGTCGGCAACCCGCGGCTCTAGAGCCGCATGCGGCTCTTTAGCGCCGCCCTAGTGGCTCTCTGGAGCTTTTTCAGAAATGTATGAAAAATGGAAAAAGATGAGGGGAAAACAATCAATTTTTTGTTTTAATATGGTTTCTGTAGGAGGACAAACATGACACAAACCTCCCTAATTGTTATAAAGCACACTGTTTATATTAAACATGCTTCACTGATTCGAGTATTTGGCGAGCCCCGTTTTGTCCTACTAATTTTGGCGGTCCTTGAACTCACCTTAGTTTGTTTACATGTATAACTTGCTAGGACGTGTTTTATGCCACTTCTTTTTCTGTCTCATTTTGTCCACTAAACTTTTAACGTTGTGCATGAAAGGTGAGTTTTGTTGATGTTATTGACTTGTTGGAGTGCTAATCAGACATATTTGGTCACTGCATGACTGCAAGCTAATCGATGCTAACATGCTATTTAGGCTAGCTATAATGTACATATTGCATCATTATGCCTCATTTGTAGCTATATTTGAGGTCATTTAGTTTCCTTTAAGTCCTCTTAATTCAATTTATATCTCATGACACACTATCTGTATGTAATATGGCTTTTAATTTTTTGCGGCTCCAGGCAGATTTTTTTTTGTATTTTTGGTCCAATATGGCTCTCTCAACATTTTGGGTAGTTAAAGTTAAGTTAAAGTCCCAATGATTGTCACACACACACTAGGTGTGGTGAAATTTGTCCTCTGCATTTGACCCATCCCCTTGATCACCCCCTGGGAGGTGAGGGGAGCAGTGGGCAGCAGCGGTGCTGCGCCCGGGAATCATTTTTGGTGATTTAACCCCCAATTCCAACCCTTGATGCTGAGTGCCAAGCAGGGACGTAATGGGTCCCATTTTTATAGTCTTTGGTATGACTCGGCCGGGGTTTGAACTCACAACCTACCGATCTCAGGGCGGACACTCTAACCACTAGGCCACTGAGTAGATAGGAACAGAACAGAAGATACCCTATTTACTCATTGGTACGCTTCACACAGAACCCAGTGAAGTGGCATTCTGCCATTCACACCAGGCTTGTGCAAAATTCAAAATTTAGAATTTTAATTAAATCCATCTGAAGAGTTGTAATTTGGGCGGCACAGTGGCACAGGGGTTAGTGTGTGTGCCTCACAATACGAAGCTTCCTGGGTTTGATCCCCGGGCTCGGGGTCTTTCTGTGTGAAGTTTGCGTGGTTTCCCTCCGGGTACTCCGGCTTCCTCCCACCAGTCATACCAAAGACTATAAAAATGGGACCCATTACCTCCCTGCTTGGCATTCAGCATCAAGGGTCGTAATTGGGGGTTAAATCACCAAAAATTATTCCCGGGCGTGGCACCGCTGCTGCTCTCTGCTCCCCCTCACCTCCCAGGGTGATGGGTCAAATGCAGAGGACACATTTCACCACACCTAGTGTGTGTTGGACAATCATTGGTACTTTAACTTAACAAAGACATGCACCTGGGGATAGGTTGATTGGCAACACTAAATTGGCCCTAGTGTTGAGGTGGCGACTGAGATAGGCTCCAGCACCCCCCCCCCCCCCCCCCCCCCCGCTATCCCCGAGGGACAAGTGGTAGATGGATGGAGTTGTAATTTGAATTGGAATTGTAGTCACAGGGAGTGGAATTCATTGCAATTCCAATAATTTCTTTATAGGCTAAATTAGAGATGTCCCATAATGGCTTTTTTGCCGATAGTCCGATATTGTCCAACTCTTAATTACCGATTCCGATATCAACCGATACCGATATATGCAGTCGTGGAATTAACACATTATTATGCCTAATTTTGTTGTGATGCGCCGCTGGATGTATTAAACAATGTAACAAGGTTTTCCAAAATAAATCAACTCAAGTTATTGAAAAAAATGCCAACATGGCACTGCCATATTTATTATTGAAGTCACAAAGTGCTTTTTTTTTTTTTTAACATGCCTCAAAACAGCAGCTTGGAATTTGGGACATGCTCTCCCTGAGAGAGCAGGAGGAGGCTGAGGTGGGCGGGGTTGAGGGGAGGGGGGCGGGGTTGAGGTGGGGGGAGTAGGGGGTAGCGGGGGGGTGTAGATTGTAGCGTCCCGGAAGAGTTAGTGCTGCAAGGGATTCTGGGTATTTGTTCTGTTGTGTTTATTCAAGATTCAAGATTGTTTATTGTCATATGCACAGTTAAACAGACAGTTTGCCGTACAATGAAAATCTTACTTTGCTAGTCCACCCTTCAACAAGTCACACGGTACTTAGCTAAAAATAAAAATAAAAATGTATATACAAGACACAGTAAGTCAGTGATTTTCAACCTTTTTTGAGCGAAGGCACATTTTTTGTGTTGACAAAATCCGGAGGCACACCACCAGCAGAAATCATTAAACAACGAAACTCAGTTGACAGAAAAAAGTTGTTGTTGCAATTGTTGGATATGACTTTAAATAATAACCAAGCATGCATCACTATAGCTCTTGTCTCAAAGTAGGTGTACTGTCACCACCTGTCACATCACCCCCTGACTTATTTGGAGTTTTTTGCTGTTTTCCTGTGTGTAGTGTTTTAGTTCTTGTCTTGCGCTCCAATTTTGGTGGCTTTTTCTCTTTTTTTGGTCTTTTCCTGTAGCAGTTTCATGTCTTCCTTTGAGCGATATTTCCCGCATCTACTTTGTTTTAGCAATCAAGGATATTTCAGTTGTTTTTATCCTTCTTTGCGTGGACATTGTTGATTGTCATGTCATGTTCGGATGTACATTGCGGACGCCGTCTTTGCTCCACAGTAAGTCTTTGCTGTCGTCCAGCATTCTGTTTTTGTCTACTTTGTAGCCAGTTCAGTTTTAGTCTCGTTCTGCATAGTCTTCCCTAAGCTTCAATGCCCTTTCTTAGGGCCATTCACCTTTTGTTTATTTTTTGGTTTAAGCATTAGAAACCTTTTTACCTGCACACTGCCTCCCGCTGTTTCCGACATCTACAAAGCAATTAGCTACCTGCTGCCACCTACTGATATGAAAGAGTTTTACTGTCATGTCTGTGTAATCAGGTTTTTGTTTTAAGTCATGTTGTTTAGTTTCTGTCTTTTCACTCCCTTGTCTGGTCACCATAGCAACCATTAGTTTTCACCTGTCACGTCACGCACCTGTTTCACGTTTTGAGTCACGCACCTGCTTTCACTAATCATGTCCATAGTATTTAAGTTCAGTGTTTTTCAGTTTGTCTTTCTGACGACCTCGCACCCCATACCACTCCACATTTATGCTCCGCCCATTGTTTCATGTCCATGTTCACGCTGCTCCTTTTTTGTCCAAGCCAAGTAAGTTTTTGTTCCATGTTTATAATCTTTTTGTTTTTCATAGTTTATTCTCCGCCACTGTGCGTGCTTTTCATTTGTACTTTTTGCTATAGTCTTTTGTTTTTCATAGTTTATTCTCCGCCACTGTGCGCGCTTTCATTTATTCCTTTTTTGATATATTAAATAAAAATCATGTACCTCCATTCCCGTCTCGCACGAGCCAACTTTCCGTTGCATCCCGGAAAAGCAAACTCCAAAGACCAAGTCTTGACAGTAGGTCGTCAGCAGACCCGCTTTTCCGCACCTGAGTTGGACATTTTCGACGAGGCTTCTTGGGCGGTCCTGTGCGCGATGGAGGAGGAAACGCGGCGCTACTCCTCCATGGAGTATAGAGACTTCATTTGGTCCCAGGACGACACAGCGTCACCTCAGCCGCGGAAGCGCCGCCAAAGACGAAGGACGTCAGGAAGAACTTCCGCGAGCCTGCAGGGCACGCCGCTCCCACATGCCCCTCCCCCTCCGGGCGGAAGCAAGCAGCAGCCAGCCCGGCTTCGCCCTGATGACGTCAAAAACCAGGATTTTTTTTTTCTGAATTCTTTTTCTTTTGATTCCCCGCTCCCCAGGACTCAAGCCACACCCAAGACACAAAACAAATTTTTTTCACCCACTCAATCCCAGGTACAAGAAAGACAATTTGGACAATTTAATGGGGAAGTTTCTGCCCTCCTCCGCCCACCCCTACAGAGAGTTCCAGACCGCAGGGAGCGCGTCTGGTATCCGCCCCTTGAGGGGGGGGCTGGGGTCGGGAGCTGTGTTGGTGGGGTGGCTCGGCATCACCATGCCAAGCCACAGCCTCCCTCACGGCCGCCACCACCAGTCTACCGACCTGTCAAGCCACAGCCTCCAGCACGACCGCCCTCACCAGTCTACCGACCCGTCAAGCCACAGCCTCCAGCAAGACCGCCCTCACCAGTCTTCCGACCTGCCAAGCCGCAACCCCCAGCTAGGCCACCTCCACCTGCTCCAAGGCTAGCTCCTCAGCTAGCACCTGTCGCTGCACCTGTTGCCGCACCAAGGCTAGCACCAGCTCCACCACGCCAAGTTCCACGGCAGACTCCAGTACCCGCACCACGCCTAGCCGCATCATGCCAAGCTCCGGTACCAGCTCCACGCCGCCAAGCACTGCCTAGCCAAGACCAAGACCCTCCACGCCAAGTCCAAGACCAAGACCCTCCACGCCAAGTCCAAGACCAAGACCCTCCACGCCAAGTCCAAGACCAAGACCCTCCACGCCAAGTCCAAGACCAAGACCCTCCACGCCAAGTCCAAGACCAAGACCCTCCACGCCAAGTCCAAGACCAAGACCCTCCACGCCAAGTCCAAGACCAAGACCCTCCACGCCAAGTCCAAGACCAAGACCCTCCACGCCAAGTCCAAGACCAAGACCCTCCACGCCAAGCCCAAGACCAAGACCCTCCACGCCAAGTGCCGCCAGTCGCAGCTCCATGACGCCAAGTGCCGCCAGTCGCAGCTCCACGACGCCAAGTGCCGCCAGTCGCAGCTCCACGACGCCAAGTGCCGCCAGTCGCAGCTCCACGACGCCAAGTGCCGCCAGTCGCAGCTCCACGACGCCAAGTGCCGCCAGTCGCAGCTCCACGACGCCAAGTGCCGCCAGTCGCAGCTCCACGACGCCAAGTGCCGCCAGTCGCAGCTCCACGACGCCAAGTGCCGCCAGTCGCAGCTTCACGACGCCAAGACCCGCCATGCCAAGACCAAGACCCGCCATGCCAAGACCAAGACCAAGACCCGCCATACCAAGACCAAGACCCACGCCAAGACCAAGACCCACGCCGAGCTTCGCCGCCTGACGCGCCACGCCGAGCTTCGCCGCCTGACTCACCACGCCGAGCTTCCACGCCTGCCACGGATATGGCCGCTATCTGGTCGCCCGCCACGCCAAGTGCGCCCACCTCCCAGTCGGCCACGAATGTGACCATTCCCTGGGCGTCCGCCTCGCCTGCTGCAGCGGCGTTCCACTCGCCGCCGCCACCTAACTCTGCCCCGGTGGATACGGGGACACGTGGTCTGGCGACCCACCGCCATGTCCCCCTTCCGCCCTCCCATGACTCTTGTTAATTTTTATGGACATCTGGTATCTGTCCTTAAGGGAGGGGCTCTGTCATGTCTGTGTAATCAGGTTTTTGTTTTAAGTCATGTTGTTGTTTAGTTTCTGTCTTTTCACTCCCTTGTCTGGTCACCATAGCAACCATTAGTTTTCACCTGTCACGTCACGCACCTGTTTCACGTTTTGAGTCACGCACCTGCTTTCACTAATCATGTCCATAGTATTTAAGTTCAGTGTTTTTCAGTTTGTCTTTCTGACGACCTCGCACCCCATACCACTCCACATTTATGCTCCGTCCATTGTTTCATGTCCATGTTCACGCTGCTCCTTTTTTGTCCAAGCCAAGTAAGTTTTTGTTCCATGTTTATAATCTTTTTGTTTTTCATAGTTTATTCTCCGCCACTGTGCGTGCTTTTCATTTGTACTTTTTGCTATAGTCTTTTGTTTTTCATAGTTTATTCTCCGCCACTGTGCGCGCTTTCATTTATTCCTTTTTTGATATATTAAATAAAAATCATGTACCTCCATTCCCGTCTCGCACGAGCCAACTTTCCGTTGCATCCCGGAAAAGCAAACTCCAAAGACCAAGTCTTGACATTTACAGGGTTACTCTGCCGAGCTCTGGACAGCACCGACACTCAACAACAACACATCATTTGCAGACTATAATTACTGGTTTGCAAAAAATACTTTTTTACCCCAAATAGGTGACATTAGATAATCTCCCACGGCACACCAGACTGTATCTCACGGCACACTAGTGTGCCGCGGCACAGTGGTTGAAAATAACTGCAGTAAGTAACATAACATTATTGCACATTCTGATTGATAGTCAACAGTATAAATATGGAGGTGACCTTGGGTCACAGAAGCAGTTAAAGTGTCTTTAGTGATCAAAGGTGAAAAGTGTCTACAGTGATGGTTCACAGTTCGGGGGTGGTCATGGTAGCTGTCTTTTGTTCAAAAAGATAAAAGTAAAACGGGGGAGGGGGGCTAGCATTCACAAGTTAGCATTCACAAGCCTGATGGCCTGTGGGTAGAAACTGTTTGTCAGTCTAGTAGTCCTGGATTTCAGGCTCCTGTATCATCTGCCTGATGGTAGGAGGCTGAAGAGACTGTGCTGGGGGTGTGTACTGTCCTTTATGATGTTGTGTGCTCTCCTGGTGGCCCTGGTAGAGTACATGTCCTGTAGTGAGGGGAAGGCTGCTCCTGATATGTACTGAGCAGTTTTAATCACTCGCTGGAGTGCCTTCCTGTCCTACGCAGTGCAGTTTCCATACCAGACCGTTATTGTGTTTCTGTTGTGTTACGGTGCGGATGTTCTCCCGAAATGTGTTTGTCATTCTTGTTTGGTGTGGGTTCACAGTGTGGCGCATATTTGTAACAGTGTTAAAGTTGTTTATACGGCCACCCTCAGTGTGACCTGTATGGCTGTTGTGTGTGCGAAAAGCCGTAGATATTATGTGATTGGGCCGGCACGCAAAGGCAGTGCCTTTAAGATTTATTGGCGCTCTGTACTTCTCCCTATGTCCGTGTACCACTCCGTATAGCGGCGTTTTAAAAAGTCATACATTTTACTCTTTGAAACCGATACCGATAATTTAAAAGTTGGAATTTTACTCAATAACAGTTGCAATTTTACAAGAAAAGCTTAAAATGTTGGCAGTTGTATGAAAACAGTCGTAATTTTACTTGACAAAAGTCACAATTTTATAAGAAAACTTTAAAATGTTGGCAATATTATAGTAATAATCGGAATTTTACTTGGCAAAATGATGACAAAAGTCATGATTTTACTCAATAAATGTCAGTATTTTACAAGAACAACAGAAAAATTGGCAATATTGTGATAAAAGTCAGAATTTTATATGACAAATGCCAACATTTTGCATTAAAAAGTAATAATTAGCTAGATAGATAGATAGATAGATAGATATTACATTTTAAAGCATTTATCGGCCGATAATATCGGCAGCCCGATATTATCGGACATCTCTAGGCTAAATCTGTCCAAGCAAAGTCTGTGAGCATGAAATGATAAAGCCTGCTCGGATGGGAGGCAAAACTTATTTTTAGACAAACTGAATAGTCTAGTTGTGATGGATTTAATGCCCTAATAATCCTTATTACCAAGTAAGAAGATACATTTGTCAGGTTTGACAAGAGTTTTGGCCTTAAAATAATTTACAAACTCTAGAATTAAACACAAATTCTCTCCATTTTTGGAAACTTTTTCTATGTATTTTCACACCATTTTCCATACTTTCAAAGTTATAATGCATCAACAAATAAATGATCAATTCCACTGTTTTATAGACGATACTTTTATTCTTAAATTTCGATGAAAAATATTTGCTACAATTATAACGTGTGAGGTTCATAGTAACTATTATATTTCTATGAAATATGTAAAAATATGGAGTATACCGTAAAACATGTAACAAAAAAGGTCAGTTAGGATAATACATCATGCCGGATATGGAGAACATTTAAACCAAAAATCAAAAATATTGAAATTAAATGATTTGGTGCATTTGTAAACGGCTAGAATTTTGCACAGGCACTCTATAACCTGCTTCCCAAGAATGTACAATGATTATTTTCCACAAAAGAGGAGAAATGTAACCTTAGGGAAAAATGTAACTTAAAATGTTTGTATGCTCGTACAACACTTAAGACCTTTAGTATGTGTCAATATGTGGAATTAAAAGGGAAATGCATTTTTTCAAATTTTTGCCTATCGTTCACAATCATTATGACGACGGATAGATTTTTTTAAATACATTCTAAATGATAAAGAAACGTAAATAAAAGCGGAGCAAATTGGAGCTCCACTATTTCGCCAAAAAATTCCAACAAATAACCATTCAAAAACCACCAACAATACTCCATTTACATTTCGTGACTTGAATATTAAACAAGTATTATTGATATTGTTATTATAAACGCTAACACATAAAAACTATTTATAGTGACGCCGTGACCACTTCTGTGTGTACGTATGTTTACATTGAGTGATCTGCTGCTTCCTCGCTTCCCTGCTCATTGGAAGTTTATTCTAGATCATAAATCATGCCTCTCACCTGGACAGAAGAAGTTTGAGTAGGTATTTCGAAAATTTGGTACACTTTGACAGCTGCTTAGAATCAACAATAACTGAACGCAGCTACATTTTCCTAGGCTATGGAATTCCATCCATCCATTTTCTACCGCTTGTCCCTTTCGGGGTTGCTGCAGCCTATCTCAGCTGCACTCGGGCGGAAGGCGGGGTACACCCTGGACAAGTCGCCAACTCATCACAGGGCTAACACAGATAGACAGACAACATTCACACACTAGGCATTGTCTGTCAAAAAGATCTGTGCCTTTAAAATAACTTATAGTTAACACGTTATTTTTGCCTTTGACTTTGACGGCCCTAATTTATGTATATATATTTATTTATTTGTTTGTGTTATAGATTAAGGCAGGCGTGCTCACACTTTTTCTGCAGGCGAGCTACTTTTCAATTGATCAAGTCGTGGGGATCTACCTCATTCATATATATAATTGATATTTACTTATTTATGAAATATATGTTTTTGTTAACAAGTTAAAGGTGTTTAATGATAATGCAAGCATGTTTAACACTTATAGTTAACATTGTTAATAAATTAAAGGTGTTTAATGATAATACAAGTATGTTTAATACATATAGTTAATATTGTTAACAAGTAAAAGGTGTTTAAAGATAATGAAAGCATGTTTAACACATATAGTTAATATTGTTAACAAGTTAAAGGTGTTTAATGATAATACAAGCATGTTTAACACATAGTTAATATTGTTAAAAAATTAAAGGTGTTTAATGATAATACAAGAATGTTTAATACAAATAGTTAATATTGTTAACAACTTAAAGGTGTTTAAAGATAATACAAGCATGTTTAACACATATAGTTAATATTGTTAACAAGTTAAAGGTGTTTAAAGATAATACAAGCATGTTTAACACATATAGTTAATATTGTTAACAAGTTAAAGGTGTTTAAAGATAATACAAGCATGTTTAACACATATAGATTCCTTTCTTTCATGAAGACAAGAATATAAGTTGGTGTATTACCTGATTCTGATGACTTGCATTGATTGGAATCAGACAGTGGTGCTGATAATGTCCGCATTTTCGAATGGAGGAGAAAAAAAGTCCTCCTTTCTGTCCAATACCACATGAAAGTGGTTGGTTTTTGGCATCTTATTTGTCCAGCTTCCGTACTCCTTTGTATACACTTTACAAGAAATACATTGTCGGCAAGCTCCGTAGCTTGCTAGCTTGTGCACGCCAGCTTTCTGAGACTCTTATTTTGTTAGCGCTACTGTGCAACTGTGCAGTCGGTCTTTGGAGGTTTGACGACAGGTACGGCGCCAGAGTCTGTTGAAATAAAGTGTTTCTCGCCTTCCAGTCGGTAATTTTAATGAGCTGGCAGCAGCCAGCGTCATCTCAGAAGACCCTCGGGTGCCGTGAATGTCAATCAAGTGACGAAAGTGACGTCATAGTGAAGATTTATGATCGCTCATTTTTAGGACTATTTTTTTAATGCCTGGCTGGTGATCGACTGACACACCCTCCTAGATCGACCGGTAGCTCGCGATCGACGTAATGAGCACCCCTGGATTAAGCACAGAAAGTAAACAAACAAATGTGTTGGTAATTGCTATAAAACGGAAAAGGGGTAGGATTAAAAAAGTTTTCGGTTGTATGTTGCACTGAAACTGGAAATATACGATGTGCCATATTGTAACTGTAAACATGATTGAAATAAACTCATACCATTCAAATTTATGGAACGCAATTTGAATTTGGGAGACAACATACTTCTAAGCTTGATTGTGGTTACATTGGTATAATCTAACGCCTCCTATATATTAAACTATAATCTTCGTTTGATCTTTTGTTTTGGTAAAGAAAGAACGCCAAAGCACGCCATTGATGTCACGATGAATACGGAGAACCTCACCGTCTTGTGGGATCTGCACTCTCAGCGCCCTGACATCAACTCAATCAAGGAGTATGTGGTGCAATACAAACAAGCAGGACGCCATCTCGGCCAAGGATTTGACTGGATGAGAGTGAACAAAAGCCATGCTTCTGCAACATTTAGAGGTGTGTCATTTGCATTATCAATAATTTGCGTTCAATATATTAGTATTATATTAGTACAAACGCCAAAACCAGTGAAGTTAGCACGTTGTGTAAATGGTAAATAAAAACAAAATACAATGATTTGCAAATCCTTTTCAACTTATATTCAATTGAATAGACTGCAAAGACAAGATATTTAACGTTCGAACAGGTAAACTTTGTTATTTTTTGCAAATATTAGCTCATTTGGAATTTGATGCCTGCAACATGTTTCAAAAAAGCTGGCACAAGTGGCAAAAAAGACTGAGAACGTTGAGGAATGCTCATCAAACACTTATTTGGAACATCCCACAGGTGAACAGGCTACCGGTAATTGGGAACATGTGGGTGCCATGGTTGGGTATAAAAGCAACTTCCATGAAATGCTCAGTCATTCACAAACAAGGATGGGGCGAGGGTCACCGCTTTGTGAACAAAACGTGTGAGCAAATTGTCCAACAGTTTAAGAACATTTCTCAACGAGCTATTGCAAGGAATTTAGGGATTTCACCATCTACGGTCCGTAATATCATCAAAAGTTTCAGAGAATCTGGAGAAATCACTGCACGTAACATTGAATGCCCGTGACCTTGGATCCCTCAGGCAGTAATGCATCAAAAAGCGACATCGGCGTGTAAAGGATATCACCACATGGGCTCAGGGACATTTCAGAAAACCATTGTCAGTAGCTAAAGTTGGTTGCTACATCTGTAAGTGCAAGTTAAAACTATGCAAAGCGAAAGCCATTTGTCAACAACACCCAGAAACGGCGCCGACTTCGCTGGGCCCAAACTCTTCTGAGATGGACTGAGTGGAAAAGTGTTCTGTGGTCGGACGAGTCCACATTTCAAATTGTTTTTTTCAAAGAGGAAAAGAACCTCATTGGTTTTGTAAAGCAAAAAATAACTCTGGCTGGTTTCTCATTCTTTAGGTCATTTTGAGAAGTACACGCCTTACCAAGTGTCGCTGTTCAAAGTGACACCCAATGGACAAAGCCAACATTTTTCCACAGTTATTGGATATTCTCATCAAGGAAGTAGGTATCAATACAATAATAATCAGTGTTTCAAAACAAAAGATGTATTTATTTTGTTGTTGTTGTTGTTGTTTTTTCTCCCCCAGCTCCCTCCAAAGTGCCTTCTTTTAGAATTAGCTCCATTGCTGCCACACGTGTGACGCTGGTGTGGGAGCCTGTTCCACTGGCCATGCAGAGGGGGCTGATACTCTACTACCAAATAGGTATCCAGGGACAAACGGGTAAGCGGCAACAGAATACAAACAAATTAAACTCAGTAAGTTGTAGCATATCGTAAATGCTACAATTACATTAATGCTTTGGATTATTATTAATGAAAATGTAGGACCACCAGAAACATTGTTATAATAGCCGTGAAGAGCAAACTGCTTTATAGCGCTAATGAGTTAATAAACCACCGTGCGGAAAGTGTAACACCTTATAAATTGGTGTTAAAGCGCATGCAGAGACAGCAGTGACGTGCGGTGACCTTCACACCAATAAAGGCATTGATGCCAATGGAATATTTTTTTTGTATTAATCTGCAGTATTCACGGTTAATACAGGTTGCTCATTAAGATGATAAGAAAAAGATGGGCGTAATTTACTTTCATAAAAAGGTAATCGAGTACTTCTTTGTCTTGTTTATCTGTTTTGATAAAACAAAACATTTTTTTTTTTTTATGTCAAAGAGCAATAACATTAAAAAAATGGTTTGATTTTGATTTGGTCAGTGTGTGTTTTGGCATACTTGCCAACCCTCCCGGATTTTCCGGGAGACTCCCGAAATTCAGCGCCTCTCCCGAAAACCTCCCGGGACAAATTTTCTCCCGAAATTCAGGCGGACTCAGGTCCTCATGGACCTGAGTCCAGCTAACCCACAACATAACCAGCATACCTGCCCAATCACGTTATAACTGTAGAATGATGGAGGGCGAGTTCTTGGTTTCTTATGTGGGTTTATTGTTAGGCAGTTTCATTAACGTCCTCCCAGCGCGGCAACAACACACAACAACAGCAGTCACGTTTTTGTATACCGTAAAGCAGTTCGTCTGTAAACAGCAATGTTGTGACACTCTTAAACAGGACAATACTGCCATCTTGTGCATTTGATGTAAGCACTTTTGTGCGTGCCACACAGCAATGCATCATCAGAGAGGGTGTTCAGCATGGTTAGAAAAATAGTGACAGAGAATAGAACAAGAATGGACAATTCAACCCTTAACTCAACAATGAGTAGATGAGTGTTATGTGTGTGTATATGTGTAAATAAATGAACACTGAAATGCAAGTATTTATTTTATATATATATATATATATATATATATATATATATATATATATATATATATATATATATATATATATAATAAAATAAATATATGTACGTATATATATATATATATATATATATATATGTATATATATATATATATGTATATATATCTATATATATGTATATCTATATATATATGTGTATATATATATATATATATATATATATATATGAAATACTTGACTTGGTGAATTCTAGCTGTAAATATACTCCTCCCCTTTTAGCCACGCCCCCCTACCACCCCGACCACGCCCACCCCCCTCCCCCCACCTCCCGAAATCGGAGGTCTCAAGGTTGGCAAGTATGGTTTTGGTCATTTAATTTTTGTATCGTGAATGGACATTGAAAATTAAAAAGTGTTTATTTGAATTTTGTTTTCGAAAACAAAAAAGAAAATTGAGAAACAAAGCGTTTTTTGTTTTTTTTTTATGTCAAAGAGGAATAACATCCAAAAAATGGTTTGATTTTGATTTTACATTACATATAACAAAAATATACATTCCCAGTAAACAGAAACAGAAAAAGATACTAAAACTGATATTTTTTTCATTTTCTGACACCGGACGTTCTTATTTTATATATGTAGAAAATAAGAGTAACAATAAGGGTAAACTGGGATAATTGTCACGTTGTGTAAATGGTAAATAAAAACACAATACAATGATTTGCAAATCCTTTTATACTTGTATTCAATTGAGTAGACTGTAACTGCAACTGAGAAACTTTAGTTTTTGCAAATATTAGCTCATTTGGAATTTGATGTCTGCAACATGTTTCAAAAAAAGCTGGCACAAGTGGCAAAAAAGATTGAGAATGTTGAGGAATGCTCATCAAACACTTATTTGGAACATCCCACAGGTGAACAGGCTAATAGGGAACAGGTGGGTGCCATGATTGAGTATAAAAGCAGCTTCCATGAAATGCTCAGTCATTGACAAACAAGGATGGGGCGAGGGTCACCACTTTGTCAACAAATGCGTGAGCAAATTGTTGAACAGTTTAAGAAAAACCTTTCTCAACCAGCTATTGCAAGGAATTTAGGGATTTCACCATCTACGGTCCATAGAATCTGGAGAAGTCACTGCACGTAAGCGGTAAACGTTAAATACCCGTGACCTTCGACCTTTGATTGCATCAACAAGCGACATCAGTGTGTAAAGGATATCACCACATGGGCTCAGGAACACTTCAGAAAACCACTGTCAACAACTACAGTTTGTCGCTACATCTGTAAGTGCAAGTTAAAACTATACTATGCAAAGCCAAAGCCATTTATCAACAACACCCAGAAACACCACCGGCTTTGCTGGGACCGAGGTCATCGAAGATGGACTGATGCAAAGTGGAAAAGTGTTCTGTGGTCTGACGAGTCCACATTTCAAATTGTTTTTGGAAACTGTGGACGTCGTGTCCTCCGGACATATATAGGTGCAAAGTTGAAAAGCCAGCATGTGTGATGGTATGGGGGTGTATTAGTGCCCAAGACATGGGTAACTCACACATCTGTGAAGGCACCATTAATGCTGAGAGGAACATATGTTGCCATCCAAGCAACGTCTTTTTCATTGACGCCCCTGCTTATTTCAGCAAGACAATGCCAAGCCACATCCTGCACGTGTTACAACAGCATGGATTCGTAGTAAATGAGTGCCGGTACAAGACTGGCCTGCCTGTAGTCCAGACCTGTCTCGTATTGAAAATGTGTGGCGCATTATGAAGCCTAAAATACCACAACAGAGACCTCGGACTGTTGAACAACTTAAGCTGTACATCAAGCAAGAATTGGAAAGAATTTTACCTGGGAAGCTTCAAAAATTGGTCCCCTCAGTTCCCAAACGTTAACTGAGTGTTGTTAAAAGGAAAGGTCATGTAACACAGTGGTAAAAATGCCTCTGTGCCAACTTTTTTGCAATGTGTTGCTGCCATTAAATTCTAAGTTAATGGTTATTTGCAACAACAAAAAAATAAGTTTCTCAGTTCAAACATTAAATATCTTGTCTTTGCAGTCTATTCAATTGAATATAAGTTGAAAAGGATTAGCAAATCATTGTATTCTCTTTTTATTTACCATTTACACAATGTGCCAACTTCACTGGTTCTGGGTTTTGTAGTTGAATCTGCTGGCTCAGACCACTCCTTAGTCTTCAAATCGAGCTCCTGCTGTTTTGTGGAGTTAACAAATGTCTCTCTGTCATTTTTACTTGAATTAATTGACCGTATCTCTTCCCCTAAAGCAGTGTACAATGTGACAACCTCACCTCAGGATACAAGTGAGACTTTGGAGCTGCGAGATCTGAATCCAGATCAGGAGTATGAAGTGTGGATCAAGGCTGTGACTGAGGCCGGGCCGGGACCAAATGTCATGGCAAGGTTCAAAACAGAACAAGAAGAGCAACTTAAATCCAAATGTAAATATCATTTGTTGTTGAAATTATGGTATACACTCGTGGTCAAAAGTTGACATACACTTGTAAAGAACATAATGTCATGGCTGTCTTGAGTTACCAATCATTTCTACAACTCTTATTTTTTTGTGATAGAGTGATTGGAGCACATACTTGTTGGTCACAAAAAAACATTCATTAAGTTTGGTTCTTTTATGAATTTATTATGGGTCTACTGAAAATGTGAGCAAATCTGCTGGGTCAAAAGTATACATACAGCAATGTTAATATTTGACACACACACACTAGGTGTGGCGAAATGACTCTCTGCATTTGACACATCACCCTTGATCACCCCCTGGGAGGTGAGGGGAGCAGTGGGCAGCAGCGGTGGCCGCGCCCGGGAATCATTTTTGGTGATTTAACCCCCAATTCCAACCCTTGATGCTGAGTGCCAAGCAGGGAGATAATGGGTCCCATTTTTATAGTCTTTGGTATGACTAGGCCGGGGTTTGAACTCACGACCTACCCATCTCAGGGCGGACACTCTAACCACTAGGCCACTGAGTAGGGTTTTGATTGATTGAGACTTTTATTAGTAGGTTGCACAGTGAAGTACATATTCCGTACAATTGACCACTAAATGGTAACACCCGAATAAGTTTTTCAACTTGTTTAAGTCGGGGCACTTTTGGTAGCCATCCACAAGCTTCTGCTTGAATTTTTGACCAGTCCTCTTGACAAAATTGGTGCAGTTCAGCTGAATGTGTTGGTTTTCTGACATGGACTTGTTTCTTCAGCATTGTCCACAAGTTTAAATCAGGATTTTGGGAAGGCCATTCCAAAAACCTTAATTCTAGCCTGATTTAGCCATTCCTTTACCACTTTTGACGTGTGTTTGGGGTCATCGTCCTGTTGCCCAAGACCCAACCTCCGGGCTGATGATTTTAGATTGTCCTGAAGAATTTGGAGGTAATCCTCCTTTTTCATTGTCCCATTTACTCTCTGTAAAGCACCAGTTCCATTGGCAGCAAAACAGGCCCAGAGCATAATACTACCACCACCATGCTTGACGGTAGGTCTGGTGTTCCTGGGATTAAAGGCCTCACCTTTTCTCCTCCAAACATATTGCTGGGTATTGTGGCCAAACAGCTACATTTTAGTTTCATCTGACATCACATGGACAAAGATAAGACCTTCTGGAGGAAAGTTCTGTAAACTTTTGACCACGACTGTAAGTCAGATATGACATGTTGGTCACTAAGCTCCTTCTTTCTTCCACAGCGCTCATATTAACACTCCTGCTCCCAGTGTGTTTTCTGATCGTATTAGGTGGTATTCTGGTTTCCCTGAGGTGATATTTATTTATATCTAAATAAACTACAAACCCTGTTTCCATATGAGTTGGGAAATTGTGTTAGATGTAAATATAAACGGAATACAATGATTTGCAAATCCTTTCCAACCCATATTCAGTTGAATGCACTACAAAGACAACATATTTGATGTTCAAACTCATAAACAAAATTTTTTTTTTTGCAAATAATAATTAACTTAGAATTTCATGGCTGCAACACGTGCCAAAGTAGTTGGGAAAGGGCATGTTCACCACTGTGTTACATGGCCTTTCCTTTTAACAACACTCAGTAAACGTTTGGGAACTGAGGAGACACATTTTTGAAGCTTCTCAGGTGGAATTCTTTCCCATTCTTGCTTGATGTACAGCTTAAGTTGTTCAACAGTCCGGGGGTCTCCGTTGTGGTATTTTAGGCTTCATAATGCGCCACACATTTTCAATGGGAGACAGGTCTGGACTACAGGCAGGCCAGTCTAGTACCCGCACTCTTTTACTATGAAGCCACGCTGTTGTAACAGGTGGCTTGGCATTGTCTTGCTGAAATAAGCAGGGGCGTCAGTGGTAACGTTGCTTGGATGGCAACATATGTTGCTCCAAAACCTGTATGTACCTTTCAGCATTAATGGTGCCTTCACAGATGTGTAAGTTACCCATGTCTTGGGCACTAATACACCCCCATACCATCACAGATGCTGGCTTTTCAACTTTGCGCTTATAACAATCCGGATGGTTCTTTTCCTCTTTGGTCCGGAGGACACGACGTCCACAGTTTACAAAAACAATTTGAAATGTGGACTCGTCAGACCACAGAACACTTTTCCACTTTGTATCAGTCCATCTTAGATGAGCTCAGGCCCAGCGAAGCCGAAGGCGTTTCTGGGTGTTGTTGATAAACGGTTTTCGCCTTGCATAGGAGAGTTTTAACTTCCACTTACAGATGTAGCGACCAACTGTAGTTACTGACAGTGGGTTTTCTGAAGTTTTCCTGAGCCCATGTGGTGATATCCTTTACATACTGATGTCGCTTGTTGATGCAGTACAGCCTGAGGGATCGAAGGTCACGGGCTTAGCTGCTTACGTGCAGTGATTTCTCCAGATTCTCTGAACCCTTTGATGACATTACGGACCGTAGATGGTGAAATCCCTGAATTCCTTGCAATAGCTGGTTGAGAAAGGTTTTTCTTAAACTGTTCAATATTTTGCTCACGCATTTGTTGACAAAGTGGTGACCCTCGCCCCTTGTTTGTGAATGACTGAGCATTTCATGGAAGCTGCTTTTATACCCAATCATGGCACCCACCTGTTCCCAATTTTCCTGTTCACCTGTGGGATGTTCCAAATAAGTGTTTGATGAGCATTCCTCAACTTTATCAGTATTTATTGCCACCTTTCCCAACTTCTTTGTCACGTGTTGTTAGCATCATATTCCAAGTTAATTAAAAACATTTTTTTATCAGTTTGAACATCAAATATGTTGTCTTTGTAGCATATTCAACTGAATATGGGTTGAAAATGATTTGCAAATCATTGTATTCCGTTTATATATACATCTAATACAATTTCCCAACTCATATGGAAACGGGGTTTGTAGACTTGCCCCTCAATGGTTTCAGCAACAATAATAACAAAACCTACTCTCATGTCAAGTTTTCGCAGAGGCAAAGTGTGTGTGTGTTTAAATGAAAGGATTCCAGATGCGTACAACAGTGGCATCTTCAAATTGATGAAGGAGCAGGTGGGTGTAATTCCGCTACTGTAAATATTGCGTCATTCCAGTTCAAATATGTGTGATGATCCCTGCAGATGGATGACCATTCGGTTTGGATCGGTAACCACACCTGTGAACCGCACACCACCATATCCGTTTTGGAGGTCGTGGCAATCAAAGAGCCAGCGTGTGGGGAATACTCCGATTCCGAGGACCTAAATACAAAACCGGCAACAAAGTCGAAGCAGCGTGATGGAAAAGAGTGCAGCAAAAGGGTGGACTCCGACCAGGAAAAGGGGGCAAGTGAGCTTGTCAACAGGGAAGATTCTTGGAATTCAGATGAAGAAGATGATGTCACGTTAGGTTATGAAAAGCACTTCATGCCGAGTGCTGTGGAAATACTGGACAGTTGATCCCACATCAGGGCAAGAAAAAACTCAACCCAATGGGGTACAATGAGAAACATTGGAGGGGACCACAGATTTGGGGATCCCCCCCACTACTTGGTGGCAATATGTTGGCAATGTCTTCAAATAAATGTGTTTTTTATAAGGTTTTTAATAATGTCAAGTGTTTCCATTTTCATGAGCAATTTCTAACTGTTGCACATAAAAAGGAATGTACATACAATTAAGTTAAAAGCATAATTAACCACCAAGAACATATGGTAGGAAAGTATTCATTTCCCAAGATTGGAAACTCTTGCATCTTTGAATCTTGCAATAAACAAAACAGAACTTTTTTTTGTGTGGAATATTGATATAGAATTCTGCACTCGAGATGCCTCTAAACCTCTTGGGCAATTCTGTGTTTTTATAAAGAGTTCGGTTTGTGTTTTTTAACCCAAGATGTTGAAAGAGCCATATTGCACCAAAAATACAAAAAAAAAAAAAAAAATTGTCTGGAGCCGCAAAATATTAAAAGCCTTATATAAGTGTTATAATGAAGGCAACACATGATGTTAGTGTCTATATTAGCTTACTATCAAGATTACTTTAATAGTCTTATATAAGTGTTATAATGAGGGCAACACATGGCGTAAGTGTCTATATTAGCTATATTAGCCTACTATCAAAATGACTTTAAAAGTCTTATATAAGTGTTATAATGAAGACAACACATGATGTAAGTGGCTATATTAGCTTACTATCAAAATCACCTAATAGTCTTATATAAGTGTTATGAGGGCAACACATGGCGTAAGTGTCTATATTAGCCTACTATCAAAATGACTTTAAAAGTCTTATAGAAGTGTTATAATGAAAGCAACACATGACATAAGTGTCTATGTTAGCTATATTAGTCTACTATCAAAATTACTTTAATAGTCTTATATAAGTGTTATAATGAGGGCAACACATGGCGTAAGTGTCTATATTAGCCTAATATCAAAATGACTTTAAAAGTCTTATATAAGTGTTATAATGAAAGCAACACATGACATAAGTGTCTATGTTAGCTATATTAGTCTACTATCAAAATGACTTTAAAAGTCTTATATAAGTGTTATAATGAAGGCAACACATGACATAAGTGTCTATGTTAGCTATATTAGTCTACTATCAAAATTACTTTAATAGTCTTATATAAGTGTTATAATGAGGGCAACACATGGCGTAACTGTCTATATTAGCCTACTATCAAAATGACTTTAAAAGTCGTATATAAGTGTTATAATGAAGGCAACACATGATGTAAGTGTCTATATTAGCTTACTATCAAAATTACTTTAATAGTCTTATATAAGTGTTATAATGAGGGCAACACATGGCGTAAGTGTCTATATTAGCTATATTAGCCCACTATCAAAATGACTTTAAAAGTATTATATAAGTGTTATAATGAAGGCAACACATGATGTCAGTGTCTATATTAGCTTACTATCAAAATTACTTTAATAGTCTTATATACAGTAAGTGTTATAATGAGGGCAACACATGGCGTAAGTGTCTATATTAGCTATATTAACCTACTATTAAAATGACTTTAAAAGTCTTATATAAGTGTTATAATGAAGGCAACACATGACATAAGTGTCTATGTTAGCTATATTAGTCTACTATCAAAATTACTTTAATAGTCTCATATAAGTGTTATAATGAGGGCAGCACATGGCGTAAGTGTCTATATTAGCCTACTATCAAAATGACTTTAAAAGTCTTATATAAGTGTTATAATGAAGGCAACACATGAAATAAGTGTCTATGTTAGCTATTTTAGCCTACTATGAAAATGACTTTAATAGTGTTATATAAGTGTTATAATGAGGGCAACACGTGGCGTAAGTGTCTATATTAGCTATATTAGCCTACTATCAAAATTACTTTAAAAGTCTTATATAAGTGTTATAATGAAGGCAACACATGATGTAAGTGTCTATATTAGCTATATTAGTCTACTATCAAAATGACTTTAAAAGTCTTATATAAGTGTTATAATGAAGGCAACACATGACATAAGTGTCTATGTTAGCTATATTAGTCTACTATCAAAATTACTTTAATAGTCTTATATAAGTGTTATAATGAGGGCAACACATGGCGTAACTGTCTATATTAGCCTACTATCAAAATGACTTTAAAAGTCGTATATAAGTGTTATAATGAAGGCAACACATGATGTAAGTGTCTATATTAGCTTACTATCAAAATTACTTTAATAGTCTTATATAAGTGTTATAATGAGGGCAACACATGGCGTAAGTGTCTATATTAGCTATATTAGCCCACTATCAAAATGACTTTAAAAGTATTATATAAGTGTTATAATGAAGGCAACACATGATGTCAGTGTCTATATTAGCTTACTATCAAAATTACTTTAATAGTCTTATATACAGTAAGTGTTATAATGAGGGCAACACATGGCGTAAGTGTCTACATTAGCTATATTAGCCTACTATCAAAATGACTTTAAAAGTATTATATAAGTGCTATAATGAAGGCAACACATGATGTCAGTGTCTATATTAGCTTACTATCAAAATTACTTTAATAGTCTTATATACAGTAAGTGTTATAATGAGGGCAACACATGGCGTAAGTGTCTATATTAGCTATATTAACCTACAATTAAAATGACTTTGAAAGTCTTATATAAGTGTTATAATGAAGGCAACACATGACATAAGTGTCTATGTTAGCTATATTAGTCTACTATCAAAATTACTTTAATAGTCTCATATAAGTGTTATAATGAGGGCAGCACATGGCGTAAGTGTCTATATTAGCCTACTATCAAAATGACTTTAAAAGTCTTATATAAGTGTTATAATGAAGGCAACACATGAAATAAGTGTCTATGTTAGCTATTTTAGCCTACTATGAAAATGACTTTAATAGTGTTATATAAGTGTTATAATGAGGGCAACACATGGCGTAAGTGTCTATATTAGCTATATTAGCCTACTATCAAAATGACTTTAAAAGTCTTATATAAGTGTTATAATGAAGGCAACACATGATGTAAGTGTCTATATTAGCTATATTAGCCTACTATCAAAATGACTTTAAAAGTCTTATATAAGTGTTATAATGAAGGCAACACATGATTTAAGTGTCCATGTTAGCTATATTAGCCTACTATCAAAATGACTTTAATAGTCTTATATAAGTGTTATAATGAGGGCAACACATGGCGTAAGTGTCTATATTAGCTATATTAGCCTACTATCAAAATGACTTTAAAAGTCTTATATAAGTGTTATAATGAAGGCAACACATGAAATAAGTGTATATGTTAGCTAGTTATAATGAGGGCAACACATAGCGTAAGTGTCTATATTAGCTTACTATCAAAACTACTTTAATAGTCTTATAAAAGTGTTATAATGAGGGCAACACATGATGTAAGTATCTATATTAGCTATATTAGCCTACTATCAAAATTGCTTTAAAAGTCTTATATATAAGTGTTATAATGAGGGCAACACATGATGTAAGTGTCTATATTAGCTATATTAGCCTACTATCAAAATGACTTTAAAAGTCTTATATAAGTGTTATAATGAGGGCAACACATGATGTAAGTGTCTATATTAGCTATAATAGCCTACTATCAAAATGACTTAAAAGTCTTATATAAGTGTTATAATGAAGGCAACACATGATTTAAGTGTCTATATTAGCTATATTAGCCTACTATCAAAATGACTTTAAAAGTCTTATATAAGTGTTATAATGAAGGCAACACATGATGTAAGTGTCTATATTAGCTATATTAGCCTACTATCAAAATG
Source organism: Nerophis lumbriciformis (assembly GCF_033978685.3). Taxonomy (NCBI): domain Eukaryota; kingdom Metazoa; phylum Chordata; class Actinopteri; order Syngnathiformes; family Syngnathidae; genus Nerophis; species Nerophis lumbriciformis. The sequence goes on from NC_084569.2 coordinate 10,122,793, forward strand.
ACTTTAAAAGTCTTATATAAGTGTTATAATGCAGACAACACATGATGTAAGTGTCTATATTAGCTATATTAGCCTACTATCAAAATTACTTTAAAAGTCTTATATAAGTGTTATAATGACGGCAACACGTGATGTAAGTGTCTATATCAGCTATATTAGCCTACTATCAAAATTACTTTAAAAGTCTTATATAAGTGTTATAATGAAGGCAACACATGGCGTAAGTGTCTACCGTATATTAGTTATATTAGCCTACTATCAAAATGACTTTAAAAGTCTTATATAAGTGTTATAATGAGGGCAACACATGATGTAAGTGTCTATATTAGCTATCCTACGATCAAAATGACTTTAAAGTCTTATATAAGTGTTATAATGAGGGCAACAAATGATGTAAGTGTCTATATTAGCTATAATAGCCTACTATCAAAATGACTTTAAAGTCTTATAGAAGTGTTATAATGAGGGCAACACATGGCGTAAGTGTCTATATTAGCTATATTAGCCTACTATCAAAATGAGTTTAAAAGTCTTATATAAGTGTTATAATGAAGGCAACACATGAGGTAAGTGTCTATATTAGCTGTATTAGCCTACTATCAAAATGACTTTAAAAGTCTTATATAAGTGTTATAATGAAGGCAACACATGAAATAAGTGTATATGTTAGCTATATTAGCCTACTATGAAAATGACTTTAATAGTCTTATATAAGTGTTATAATGAGGGCAACACATGATGTAAGTATCTATATTAGCTATATTGGCCTACTATCAAAATTACTTTAAAAGTCTTATATAAGTGTTATAATGAAGGCAACACATGATGTAAGTGTCTACTATTAAAATGACTTTAAAAGTCTTATATAAGTGTTATAATGAAGGCAACACATGATGTAAGTGTCTACTATCAAAATGACTTTAAAAGTCTTATATAAGTGTTGTAATGCAGGCAACACATGATGTAAGTGTCTATATTAGCTATATTAGTCTACTATCAAAATGACTTTAAAAGTCTTATATAAGTGTTATAATGACGGCAACACATGATGTAAGTGTCTATATCAGCTATATTAGCCTACTATCAAAAGCTGACGCAAATCTTCGTTGACAGAAATTTTGTATTTAAATTTTTATTGTACACATTTTTGGAACATTGGAAATCATTAGTAAAATGGAGGCTTCTCAGAGGGTGAGATAACTCCTGGAAATGACCTAAGGTATAGATGTGTGTGTCCAAGTTTAAGGAAATCTTCTTTTAATGGATTTATTACAATCTTTGCAAGCTTGGTAATGTTTGCTGTGGTCTGGAACAACATGGCACACAAACAACTATGAGAAATGCAGCCAATATTACGTACAGATAATGTGTCATGAGACATGCAAATATAAATTAAATACACAGAGGACATCAGTGAAGGAAATTAAATGAGATCAAATATACCTACAAACAAGGCATAATGATGCAATATGTACATGCAGCTAGCCTAAATAGCATGTTAGCATCGATTAGCTTGCAGTCATGGAATGACCAAAAATGCCTTATAAGCACTCCAGCAAATCAATAACATCAAAAAAGCTCACCTTTGTGCATTTTCGCACAGCATAAAACGTTTGGTGGACAAAATGAGACAAAGGAGTGCGTCTTTCCGTGGCAGCATCGGAGAAAGTTGTACATGTAAACAAACTACGATGAGTTCAAGGATCGCTGAAATTAGTAGGACAAAACGGTGTTTTCCAAATACTCTCATCAGTGAAGCATGTATAAGATAAACAGTGGGATTTATAACAATTAGGAAGGTTTGTTCTCCTACAGAAAATATATTAAAACAAAAAATATATTTTTTTCTTCATCTTTTTCCAATTTCACACATCTCTGAAAGAGGTCCAGGGGGCCACTAGGGCGGCGCTAAAGAGCCGCATGTGGCTCTCGAGCCGCCGGTTGCTGACCCCCCGCACTGGAGTATATGAAAAGCAAAAAAACCTGAGCACCCTTGACTACGCAACATTGCCTTCCTTTTTTTTCTTCCCTTTCTTCTGCTGGTTATTTTCCTTATTTGAAGAAAGACTTCTAGAAATGTAATGTCTTTTTGTGATTTCTCTACCCTTGCCTTTTTTCTATTCATTGTGTAGTAAAAAAGTATCCCAAGAAATATGCAAAACATTCATTAACTAGATGAGGCAATTCCTGAATGAATTGCGTGTGAAAGCTCCAATGCTGAGGTTGAACTGAAATCCTGGAATATTTTTTTTTTTAGAATTATTGAAGTAGAGCACACAATTCCCAAACAGGCTGAATATTTTGAAGTTGGATCAGTTTGAATCAGATGAAAAATGTGAGATTTGTGGAACTTTTAATGTCCCATTGATTTCAACGGGAATTTCCGAAACATTTAGGAATTTCGGGAAAAGCGGGACATTTTTTGAAAATGGTACAAACCCCGTTTCTATACGAGTTGGGAAATTGTGTTAGATGTAAATATAAACGGAATACAATGATTTGCATATATCTAAAAGAAGGCTTTTTTTTTTTTTTTTTCAAAAAAGAAGGGCTTTTAAGCCTTTTTTTAAAAGCATCCACAGTCTGTGGTGCCCTCAGGTGGTCAGGGAGAGCGTTCCACTGACTGGGAGCGGTGGAATGGGTTGAAAAATGTGGAAATGGTGGAAATTTGAAAAATGGCCAATTCATTTTGAATGGGAAAAATGTCCCGGAAAATCTGGAATTCTGGGAAATGTGGGAATTTTTGGAATGTGTCAAGGGAAAGCTGAACAGTGTGACGCTGGAACGGTTTGAATCGGGTGAAAAATGTGGAAGGTCGAGCGCGCCAAAATCTGGAGAAGAATAAATTGAATAAATAGATGAATTTTGGTGTAGAAAACCATATGTGTGAATGACAACTGTCCATACTGTTGTACTTAATGTAAAACAGACAACATGCAGGGGCCAATCGTTACGCGGTGACGTCACACCCACGTATTCTCGCGAGATAAATCAAATGAGCAGAACGGAAGCCGCCGGTGACCAGTTTTAAGTCAGCGTGCTCGTTTGAACAAGAACCGCTGCGAGGGACAACAAGGCAGGAGAGCGGCCCAGCATTCATTTTCCAACGTGAAAGGCAATATTGTACGTTTTCTATCGTAGCGGTTGTACTTTTTTAAAGATAAGCAAGTAATTCGTGTCGGAGTTTGTCAAATGTGCCAAATAATGGTGTCGGAAGATTTATTTTCCGTTGATTAGCATTAGCTCCCATGTTAGCATTAGCAGCTAACACCGCCTTGCGAAACATGTCCAACTAGTTGGTGATAATTGCTCGCTGACATCTTCGCTTTGGCCGCGTTTGGTAGCCCCGTTCGAGGTTATTGTCCACCGTGAGACGTGTATTTATGTTTTTTTGTCGGGTTTTGTGTTGTATTTGTCGTAGAAGTGCGCCGGTCACATGTGAGCACCATGCCTTAAAATTTGGAGTAGGCCTCAACACGAAGGGCAATATATTTTAAGCAACCCAAACTATGGGTTGCGTCGTCTCAATGGGCTGGGTTCAAAATAATTACAATTTATTTGTTAAATTCCGTCATCGTGTGTCATGTAGGTTACATTTTGTCATAATATCTTACATAAGCGGACGTGCCATCCCGCCGTTGCGCCGCTAAAGTTAGCCTCGCTGCTAAGCGCGATCAGCGGTTAAAGCTCTAACCTAAATTTATTTAATTTATTTGTTATAAATTTTCGCGTTCGTACATTTTGTTTCTGATAAAAATAACACCGAGCGGCTGGTGTTGGAGGCAGGAGAAGGATTAACTTGGAAGGATTAAACTGGGGTCAAGAGATTTTACCCGCCCGTGTTTAATGCCCTGGTTTGCGGCCTCCACCCTCTTTCTAGTGGGGATTTACGATCATTCCACGGTTTCTTCAACAGACATTCCGATTGTGTTCATAATGTTAGTGATCTTTACAACCCGGACACTTTTTTTTTTGTTCTCTGGAGATGATGCATCATATTATTTAACTGACTCTCATTGATGGTCTTTGTATTCATACTGTCTGATCCAGAGACCGCCGGCGAACTTTTCCTTGCATGCTTTTTGATTGATTGAAACTTTTATTAGTAGATTGCACAGTACAGTGCATATTCCGTGCAATTGACCACTTAATGGTAACACCCGAATAAGTTTTTCGGGGTCCACGTTAATCAATTCTTGGTGGTCCCCAACCACTGGTCCAGGGACCGGCACCGGTCCGTGATGCATTTGTTACCGGGCCACACAGAGACATTAAATAACATCCATCCATCCATCCATTTTCTACCGCTTATTCCCTTTGGGGTCGCGGGGGGCGCTGGAGCCTATCTCAGCTACAATCGGGCAGAAGGCGGGGTACACCCTGGACAAGTCGCCACCTCATAAGGTGGTAAAAAACATCTCAATAATGAATAAAGCAAAATATGTCCTGGGCCAAAAATCACTACATATTCTCTACTGCTCGTTAGTGTTACCATAATCTTGAGTTATTGTGCAGAAATATGGGGAAATAACTACAAATGTGCGCTACATTCGCTAACCGTGTTACAAAAAAGATCAGTTAGAATAATACATAATGTTGGATATAGAGAACATACAAACCCTTTATTTATTAAGTCAAAAATATTAAAGTTCGGTGACTTGGTAAAATTGCAAACAGCTAAAATGATGTACAAAGCAAACTATAACCTGCTACCAAAGAATGTACAACAATTCTTCTCAACTAAAGAGGAGAAATATAACCTTAGAGGAAAAAATAATTTAAAACATTTATATGCACGTACAACACTTAGAACTTTTAGCATATCAGTATGTGGAATTAAATTATGGAATGGATTAAGTAAAGAAGTAAAAAATTGTACTGATATTCCGTGCAATTGACCACTTAATGGCAACACCCGAATACGTTTTTCGGGGTCCACGTTAATCAATTCTTGGTGGTCCCCAACCACTGGTCCAGGGACCGGCACCGGTCCGTGATGCATTTGTTACCGGGCCACACAGAGACATTAAAAAACATAAGGTGGTAAAAAAACATCTCAATAATGAATAAAGCAAAATATGTCCTGGGACAAAAATCACTACATATTCTCTACTGCTCGTTAGTGTTACCATAATCTGAGTTATTGTGCAGAAATATGGGGAAATAACCACAAATGTGCCATACATTCGCTAACCGTGTTACAAAAAAGATCAGTTAGAATAATACATAATGTTGCATATAGAGAACATACAAACCCTTTATTTATTAAGTCAAAAATATTAAAGTTCGGTGATTTGGTAAAATTGCAAACAGCTAAAATTATGTACAAAGCAAACTATAACCTGCTACCAAAGAATGTACAACAATTCTTCTCAACTAAAGAGGAGAAATATAACCGAGGAAAAAATAATTTAAAACATTTATATGCACGTACAACACTTAGAACTTTTAGCATATCAGTATGTGGAATTAAATTATGGAATGGATTAAGTAAAGAAGTAAAAAATTGTACTGATATTCCGTGCAATTGACCACTTAATGGCAACACCCGAATAAGTTTTTTGGGGTCCCCAACCACTGGTCCAGGGGACCGGCACCGGTCCGTGATGCATTTGTTACCGGGCCACACAGAGACATTAAATAACATAAGGTGGTAAAAAACATCTCAATAATGAATAAAGCAAAATATGTCCTGGGCCAAAAATCACTACATATTCTCTACTGCTCGTTAGTGTTACCATAATCTGAGTTATTGTGCAGAAATATGGGGAAATAACTACAAATGTGCGCTACATTCGTTAACCGTGTTACAATAAAGATCAGTTAGAATAATACATAATGTTGGATATAGAGAACATACAAACCCTTTATTTATTAAGTCAAAAATATTAAAGTTCGGTGACTTGGTAAAATTGCAAACAGCTAAAATGATGTACAAAGCAAACTATAACCTGCTACCAAAGAATGTACAACAATTCTTCTCAACTAAAGAGGAGAAATATAACCTTAGAGGAAAAAATAATTTAAAACATTTATATGCACGTACAACACTTAGAACTTTTAGCATATCAGTATGTGGAATTAAATTATGGAATGGATTAAGTAAAGAAGTAAAAAATTGTACTGATATTCCGTGCAATTGACCACTTAATGGCAACACCCGAATACGTTTTTCGGGGTCCACGTTAATCAATTCTTGGTGGTCCCCAACCACTGGTGCAGGCACCGGTCCGTGATGCATTTGTTACCGGGCCACACAGAGACATTAAATAACATAAGGTGGTAAAAAACATCTCAATAATGAATAAAGCAAAATATGTCCTGGGCCAAAAATCACTACATATTCTCTACTGCTCGTTAGTGTTACCATATCTGAGTTATTGTGCAGAAATATGGGGAAATAACTACAAATGTGCGCTACATTCGCTAACCGTGTTACAAAAAAGATCAGTTAGAATAATACATAATGTTGGATATAGAGAACATACAAACCCTTTATTTATTAAGTCAAAAATATTAAAGTTCGGTGATTTGGTAAAATTGCAAACAGCTAAAATGATGTACAAAGCAAACTATAACCTGCTACCAAAGAATGTACAACAATTCTTCTCAACTAAAGAGGAGAAATATAACCTTAGAGGAAAAAATAATTTAAAACATTTATATGCACGTACAACACTTAGAACTTTTAGCATATCAGTATGTGGAATTAAATTATGGAATGGATTAAGTAAAGAAGTTAAAAATTGTACTGATATGATCCAGTTTAAGAGGTTGTTCAAAATAATAGTGCTTACAGAGTACAAAGAAGAAGAATTATGAGAAATACTTTCAATCTTATTGAAAATAAGATATTCTTCATCTCAGTATGTTAATAATGACTGAATTAATTAATTACATATTACAAAACTGTTGTATACTAATTCATAGATGTTATTTTATTACCGTATATAAAAAGGTCAGTAAATGATTTTATATATTTGTAAACGCTCTGAAGTGGGAAAGGGGTAGGATTAAATAAGCTTTGCTTCTTCCTACTCCTTTTCGGGCATGATGTAAAATGAAATTATATGAAATTGTGTGATGTATTATGATGTAAATGTGTTCATGTTCGAAATAAACTAAAGAAAGAAAAAATAATTCCAAACCGGCCGCATTTTCCTACTTAACTTTGGCTTGTCCCACTAGACACACCAATAAGCTTGTTCATAGATGTTTTACAAAACTCCTAATTAGAGATGTCCGATATTATCGGCCCATAAATGCTTTAGAATGTAGTATTGGAAATTACCGTTTTTTTTTCATTATTGGTATTATTTATTTATTTTTTTTAATTATTAAATCAACATAAAGAAACACAAGATACACTTACAATTAGTACAACCCAAAAAAAACTCCCTCCCCCATTAACACTCATTCACACAAAAGGGTTGTTTCTTTCTGTTATTAATATTCTGGTTCCTACATTATATATCAATATAATCTGCAGGGATACAGTCCGTAAACACACATGATTGTGCGTGCTGTTGGTCCACTAATAGTACTAACCTTTAACAGTTAATTTTACTCATTTATGCATAATAAATAAGGGAAAAAACATGTCGCATTTTCTGGGGAAATTTATTTGATAAAAGCCAACACCAAGAATAGACATTTGAAAGGCAATTTAATATAAATAAAGAATAGTGAACAGGCTCAATAAGTGTACGTTATATGACGCATAAATAACCAACTGAGAATGTGCCTGGTTTGTTAACGTAACATATGGTAAGAGTCATTCAAATAACTATAACATATAGAACATGCTATACGTTTACCAAACAATCTGTCACTCATAATCACTAAATCCCATGAAATCCTATATGTCTAGTCTCTTACGTGAATGAGCTAAATAATATTTGATATTTTACGGTAATGTGTTAATTTCACACATAAGTCGCACCCTTGGCCAAACTATGAAAAAAAACTGCGACTTACAGTCCGAAAAATACGGTACTCTTTGGCCTGTCCCATCAGACACACCAATAAGCTTGTTCTTAGACGTTTTATAAAACTCCTAATAGGAAGTCGCCATATGCTATATTTGTTACATCTTTGTCACATGGGACAGTGCACATAAATAAATATAAAATGTAAGGGTGCCAAATCGTAGCCAAAATCTTGGTTCCATCTAGCTAGGTTGATGACCTAGGATCAGGGCAGATCAGGAACAAAGTGACCATAGGAGTTAATGTGCATAAGGCAGATGGAGAAGTACTAAATTGTTGTATATAATAATTGTGCTGAATGGAAAAAAATGCACATCTCCTTTGGCCTAGTAAGTTAAAGTGCTGATATCATTGCACATCGTCCTATTACCATATTTTTCAGAGTATAAGTCACACCGGCCGAAAATGCATAATAAAGAAGGAGAAAAAAACATATGTCACATTTTTGGGGGACATTTATTTGATAAAACTCAACACCAAGAATAGACATTTGAAAGGCAATTTAAAATAAATAAAGAATAGGCTGAATAAGTGTACGTTATATGACGCTTAAATAACCAACTGAGAACGTGTCTGGTATGTTAACGTAACATATTATGGTAAGAGTCATTCAAATAACTATAACATATAGAACATGCTATATGTTTACCAAACAATCTGGCACTCCTAATCGCTAAATCCCATGAAATCGTATACGTCTAGTCTCTTACGTGAATGAGATAAATAATATTATTCGATATTTTACGGTAATGTGTTAATAATTTCACACTTAAGTCGCTCCTGAGTATGTCGCACCCCCGGCCAAACTATGAAAAAAACTGCGACTTATAGTCCGAAAAATACAGTACTCTTTGGCCTGTCCCACCAGACACACCAATAAGCTTGTTCATAGATGTTTTATTAATCTCCTAATAGGAAGTCGTCATATGCTATCTTTGTCAAATGGGACAATGCATATTAATAAACATTAAAATGTAAAGGTGCCAAATCGGAGCCAAAAGCTAGGTTCCGTCTAGCTCGGTTGATGACCTAAGATCAGGGCAGATCAGGAACAAAGTGACCATAGGAGTTAATGTGCATAAGGCAACAGTGTATCTACATATGAAATATTGCACAAAATATGAATACATAACTTTAAAAATGGAAATAGTAACCCACAGAAATTAGAACTAATGTCAAGTATTTCTAGCTTTCTTATAGATCCATGCTCTTGTTCTTGAATGTGATGTATCACCTATAACCCATCAGATACTAAAGCCAAAACAAAGCCTACTACTAGAAAAAATGAGTAAAAAACTAAAGTCTATGGAGAGCTGTTTTGCAAGGGGAAAAGGCCAGTGTCTCCCACTAATTTAATGTCATGGTGAGTTTTGTCATGTATTCATTTTTCATGCACTTATTTGCTATATCTTTCTGCCACGCGTGGCGTTGGTCCGTGAAAAATAATGCCTACCGGTACATTAAACCGGTCCCTGGTGCTAAAAAGGTTGGGGACCCCTGTTATATAGGACTTCAAGAGTGGTGTTTGTGAATGTACTAAAAGGGTGTTGTGTCCACAGGATGGAGTGGCAGCCAGATGAGCAGGGACTTCAGCAGGTCCTCCAGCTGCTCAAGGACTCGCAGTCGCCCGACACAGCAACACAGAGAGCCGTCCAACAAGTATCCTACCTAATAGGGCTGCAACTAACGAGTATTTCGGATAGTCAACGATTATCTTAACGATTAGTCGACTAATAGGATAATAAAGGTTTTACTTATTTAATGGCTCTAATTTTTCCATCAACTTCTAAATGCAGCTTATTTTATTTTAGGCATGTGCTTACTAACAAATATGATTAATTTATAAATATGTATTAACACTGTAACTGTAATGCTCATTCAGTTGTTACAAACATTAAAATGACAATGTTGTCCATTTAAAAAAAAAAAAGTTGTCCATTTTAAAGAAAGGAAAGGCAAAGTGCCAAAAAAAATTCACCTTGTTTATGTAATAAACTGTTAAAATAGCACTAATGAAAACAACGAAACACAATCTACAAAAAGAAAAGCTTTTTGTGATGTTTAAAAAGCTGCATACTGGTATATTGGTTAACTCTTGACAGTTTTAGCACTCTAAAATAATCAATGTGTAGAATTTTATATTTGATTAATTCTTAAAATATTGTCTCTTTAATAGATTGTATGTTTAACTTGTTTAAATGCCATTTTTTTACAGCATTGCAAATTTACGCTGCTTTTGAACGTACTTAAATTGATTTAAACAAAGTTTAGCTGTTTGACTTTGGCTAAAATTATCTATTTTTTTCCACACATTGGTCTCACTCTTGTTGGCAAGCTAGAAGCTAACACTACTTATCAAAGCTGTGTCTGCATGCCCCCTACCAATGTCCGACATCATGTCTCCGCTTTAAATGCTCGCTTATCACAGATGTACTGCCATAATGAAAAAAAGTTTGCTTTGCAAAATGAGCAAGGTATTCATGTTTTTAACAAAAATAAGAGGAAATGTGCTCACTCTTTACATGTTATCACTGGTGATATTTTTGCGAGTGACCCACTTCCGACCGGAAATATACGAGTGATGACGTCAACTGTCGACAAATATAATTGTCGGCAACAAATGTTATTGTTTACTACTACCTAGCATTGAGATCCAGAGTTTAAAAAGACTTGCTTTGTCTAGCGGCGCACCAATCAATGCTTTTTGCATTCTTCGGGTATCAAATGTGTACATTGCAAATGTAATATGATGGACATTAAATGTTGGTTTGTTTGATGTTACTCTGAAAGAAATTGTCCTTGACCGCTATTCTAGAAACTTGAACAACTGAACCAGTTCCCTGACTTCAACAACTATCTCATCTTTGTCCTTACGAGACTCAAAACAGAAGGTAAGCACAGAGCCAGTGGTGTTACCATATTAAATTGAGACTATTCTCTCTAAATTGATCATTTTAGCTCCTTGGAATTGTATTCGATTGATAGTGGTTCATAAATTGAAATGAAGTAAATTGTCCCTCTGACCGTGGGAAATAAATGTTCCCAAAGTAGGATTATTAATTTGATATTTGCATAGACTACATACTTGCCAACCCTCCCGGATTTTTCGGGAGACTCCCGAAATTCAGCGCCTCTCCTGAAAACCTCCCGGGACAAATTTTCTCCCGAAAATCTCCAGAAATTCTAACCCACAATATAAACAGCATACCTGCCCAATCACGTTATAACTGTAGAATGATGGAGGGCAAGTTCTTGGTTTGTTATGTGGGTTTATTCTTAGGCAGTTTCATTAACGTCCTCCCAGCGCGGCAACAACACACAACAGTAGTCACGTTTTTGTATACGTCTGCCGTAAACAGCAATGTTGTGACACTCTTAAACAGGACAATACTGCCATCTAGTGCATTTGATGAAAGCACTTTTGTGCGTGCCACACATCAATGCATCATCAGAGAGGGTGTTCAGCATGGTTCGAAAAATAGTGACTGAGAATAGAACAAGGGTGGACAATTCAACCCTTAACTCAACAATGAGTAGATGAGTGTTATGTGTGTGTATATGTGTAAATAAATGAACACTGAAATTCAAGTATTTATTTTATTTATATATATATATATATATATATATATATATGAAATACTTGACTTGGTGAATTCTAGCTGTAAATATACACCTCCCCTTTTAGCCACGCCCCCGTCCCACCCCGACCACGCCCACCCCCACCTCCCAAAATCGGAGGTCTCAAGGTTGGCAAGTATGATGGACTATAATCAAACTTTATGACCATCTGGATGTTTAACAGAGAGATCATTTTATACTCAGTGGAATACAAGACTGAGGTGTTTCTACGGCGCGCTTAAGAACCGCTAAACCGAGTTAGCTGCCAGAACGCCCTTTTAAATAAATCTTAAAGTGCTACAGTACAAATACATATTTAAAGCAATAACAGCTTAGCCATTAAAACAGATAAAGTACTAAGACAAACAATATCAGTGAAAGAAGCAGTGAAGTAAAGTAACAGAAAACATGCAAAATAATTGGTTTGCTAACAGCGTGTCTATTTCAATTACTAAAATAACTTGGTCAAAAGATTTGTGTGTATATGTACTTTTTGAGCACATTCAACAATACCACGATAATGATAACAGTGTTAATTTTTGTCACGATAACTGATGTGAAATTTTCATAGCTTACAATCCTTATACCGTATTTTCCGCACCATAAGGCGCCCTGGGTTAAAAGCCGCGCCTTCAATGAACGGCATATTTCAAAACTTTGTCCACCTATAAGCCGCCCGGTGTTGTAAGCCGCATCTAACTGCGCTAAAGGAATGTCAAAAAAAACAGTCAGATAGGTCAGTCAAACTTTAATAATATATTAAAAACCAGCGTTCTAACAACTCTGTTCACTCCCAAAATGTACGCAAATGTGCAATCACAAACATAGTAAAATTCAAAATAGTGCAGAGCAATAGCAACATAATGTTGCTCGAACGTTAATGTCACAACACACAAAATAAACATAACGCTCACTTTCTGAAGTTATTCTTCATTCATAAATCCCTCGAATTATTCTCCTTCTTTGTCCGAATTCAAAAGTTGGGCGAATGTGGGATCCAAAATGTCGTCTGGCGCGGTCTCCCTGCCTCCCTGTCTTGGTGAACGTCACGTGTGTTCGCCTTCTGTCATCCACTGTTCCCACGCAGTTAGCAGTCTAGCTTCGAATGCCCTGTTGACACCAATATCTAGCGGCTGGAGGTCTTTTGTCAATCCACCCGGAATGACGGCGAGTATTGAATTAAGTGCGTAAGCGTGTCTCTTAATGTGATGTTATGAGCTAGCAAATATAACAACTACACTACCCAGCATGCAACGATAGTGACGAGCATGCGCGGTAGCCCTGAGAAGCGTTGTTGTATGCTGGGAGTTAGAATGTGGTTATGAGCAGGCTGTGAGTAAACGTTGAGAACTCAGTTAACACGCCTCGTCTGCATTATTTATAATTAGACAGACAACACACTTAATAGGAGCCATTTTGGGGTCTTTACATAAACACACAAATGGAAATGAAACGTCACATATCCCAGCATGCACCGCACGCTTCTTCTACGGGGAAAAAAGATGGCGGCTGTTTACCGAAGTTGCGAGACCGAAACTTTATGAAAATGAATCTTAATATTTATCCATATATAAAGCGCACCGGGTTATAAGGCGCACTGTCAGCTTTTGAGAAAATTTGTGGTTTTTAGGTGCGCCTTATAGTGCGGAAAATACGGTACTCGTTTTACGCAATTTGCCTGTGCCGGGAGGATCCTCCATGCGTTTGTGCTCTGGCTTTTGCCAATGCTTCTCTCATGGCCACTATGTGGAAATACTTATCACATCCTGGGAAATGTATTTAAGTTATAACTGGGCTTTGATGTGCTGAAACCACAGGAATGTGTTCTGCAAAAACTTTGTCAAAAAGATGGATAGCCAAAGACATTAGCCACGTCGTCAGCATTGCGTGTCCTTCCAAGTTTTGGAACGGCGTGGCGCAGTGGGAGAATGGCCGTGCGCGACCCCAGGGTCCCTGGTTCAATCCCCACCTAGTACCAACCTCGTCATGTCCGTTGTGTCCTGAGCAAGACACTTCACCCTTGCTCCTGATGGGTGCTGGTTAGCGCCTTGCATGGCAGCTCCCTCCATCAGTGTGTGAATGTGTGTGTTAATGGGTAAATGTGGAAGTAGTGTCAAAGCGCTTTGAGTACCTTGAAGGTAGAAAAGCGCTATACAAGTACAACCCATTTATCATTTCCTCAATCTCGTTACCCGCTGTTGTCATTAAACACCGCTCACGTCAAACGCCAATGTTGCGTGGAGCGGTTATTGGTGTTGCAGTTAAGGCGCAACAAGGTTTTGGGATGACATATCGATCAGCTAACAATCAGTATCGGCCGATTTTCTTGAAAATGGACGTGATCGCCATTGTTAATGCCTTTCAATGCAAATCGCCTCTGGCTAATCCAATAATTATTTTATGCTGGTGATATAGATCATCTTTAAGTGAAATTGGCCGATACCAATCATATGTATTAACTGTAAAAAGTTTAAATGTTTAATAGTGATTTGCTATTGGCAGTGTAATTATAGGAACATACTTTTTAAACTATTTTATTTGATTGTATACATTTGTCCGAGCAAAACAAAGTCAATAGAACACAATACCTAATCAAACAAAAGTAAAAACTAACATCTATGACTCATCAAAATCCTTTGTTTTTTTTCCCTGATTCCGCCGGTCCAGGGTCTTAATACCTGTGTTTGTAAATCTTAAGTTTTTATACTTATATTGATATAAACATAGGGCTGGGGGATATGGCTGATATGGCACATTTTTGCTTTGGCCCTGGAAGGCAAATGGTTTGTGCATCCCTGCTCTAGACTCTTATTAATCTACTTGCTAATTTCCTGTTCATCACTGTTTGGTTTCCTTTGTACAATGGTTCCATCTAGACTTAAAGTATTGTACAGCACTCATTCACTTTTTCCACATTTTATGTCACAGCCTTATTCCAAATAGAGTAAATTCACGTTTGTCCTCAAAATTCTACACACATGACAAAGTGAAAATGTTTTTGTTTTTTTTAAGAGCTTTTTTGCAAATGTATTGAAAATTAAAAACCAATAAATCACATGTAAGTATTCACAGCCTTTGCCATGAAGCACAAAACTGAGCTCTGTTGTATCCTGTATCAACTGATAATGCATGAGAGGTTCCTACAGCTTAATTGTAGTCATCTATTTTTATGTTTTAATTACGACTGAAACTCACAGCACATTCCTGTTGCCTGAATCATAATTTTTCTTGGGTTTAATCACCTACGTGCTCCTCCAGTAATAAAGATACTTGAAGTAACTGCAGTTTATTTTCTGCAATGGTGGAATTATTGAACGGTTCAAGAAGAAATAAAATGTAAGTTCTGGTTCCCATCGATTCCCGATGCCCAGGCCTATGTGCAACATAAATAAATGTAGAATGTGCTTAAAAAAATCGGCATTATAGTGAAGCCGGATATTTGAAGCTTGATGGAGCGAGGGACAACTGGACCAACAGTAACCTACAGGAGATCCTCAATCTACAGTACCGTATTTTCCGCACTATAAGGCGCACCTAAAAACCACAATTTTTCTCAAAAGCTGACAGTGCGCCTAATAACCCGGTGCGCTTTATTACGATTCATTTTCATAAAGTTTCGGTCTCGCAACTTCGGTAAACAGCCGCCATCTTTTTTCCCGGTAGAACAGGAAGCGCTTCTTCTTCTACGCAAGCAACCGCCAAGGAAAGCACCCGCCCCCATAGAACAGGAAGCGCTTCACCCGCCCCCATAGAACAGGAAGCGCTTCACCCGCCCCCGGAAGAAGAAGAAAAAACGCGCGGATATCACCGTACGTTTCATTTCCTGTTTACATCTGTAAAGACCACAAAATGGCTCCTACTAAACGATCCGGTTCATAAAAAGACGCAATCTCTCCATCCGCACACGGATTACTACCGTATTTCACAGCAACTGAACCGCACTGTGGAACGGGAGCACGTACGGTGAATATTCGCTCCACAGGGAATGAGAAGTCATCCTTCACTGTGGTTCTAGCTTGCCATGCTAACTTCCACTCATGGTGATATTCAAAAGGAAGACCTTGCCAAAAGAGACCTTTCCAGCCGGCGTCATCATAAAAGCTAACTCGAAGGGATGGATGGATGAAGAAAAGATGAGCGAGTGGTTAAGGGAAGTTTACGCGAAGAGGCCGGGTGGCTTTTTTCACACAGCTCCGAAGGCGAACACACCTTCACTAAGACGGGCAGACAGCCTCGGACGACATACGCCAACATTTGCCAGTGGATCGTAAATGCTTGGGCAGATATTTCGGTCACAACTGTGGTCCGAGCTTTCCGGAAGGCAGGATTCACAGAACAACAGCGACACTGACTCCCGATGACTTCTACGAGACGGAACCGGCCATTTTGGATCCCACGCTTGCGCAACTTTTCAATTCGGACACCGAAGACGAAGAATTCGAAGGATTTACGAATGAAGAATAACTTCAGAAGGTGAGCGCTATGTTTATTTTGTGTGTTGTGACATTAACGTTCGAGTAACATTATGTTACTATTGCTCTACACCATTTTGAATTTTACTATGTTTGTGATTGCACATTTGCGTACATTTTGGGACAGAGTTGTTAGAACGCTGGTTTTCAATATATTATTAAAGTTTGACTGAACTATCTGACTGTTTTTTTGACATCCACTTTAGCGCAGCGTTTTTTTGACATTCACTTTAGCGCAGCGTAGGCGCGGCTTTTAGTCCGGGGCGGCTTATTGGTGGACAAAATTATGAAATATGTAATTCATAGAAGGTGCGGCTAATAATCCGGTGCGCCTTATAGTGCGGAAAATACGGTACATACTAGTTCCATCCATATAACCACTGGGTTTAGGGTGTACAGTGGAACCTGTATCTGAAATAACACCCTAAGTCGCATATAAATTGCAGTATATAAAGAATACAAATGAAGTATGGTAATTACAAGAATGAAATGCAGCGGCAAGAATAATCTTTAGGACAGGGTCTCGTACAGATCCCAAAAACTTGTTGTAAAACCCAGTGAGACCTGGCATTCCAGGCTGTAGCCCCTAGCCTCTGGAATGACTTGTATCAGTCACTGGACTGTTTTAACTCTTAAACATTTGAAGGCTTGTTTAAAAAAAAAGAAGCTTTTAGTCAATGGGCTTTGTTTTTTAATCACTGGTTCTATCCTTTTTATGATGTTGCCTCTATTGTATTCGTTTAATTGTTTTAATGGACCTATGTTTTGTACATCACTCTATTATTATTTGTGAAAAGTGCTTTATGAAAGAGATTTACTTAATTGCGGTAAAAGTGGGGGAGTTTATTTTTATATCAGTGGTTGATTGTCTTGCACTCCGAACAGTGGTGGTGTAAGAACAGGAGAGACAGGCCTGTTGGGACAAGCAAGTCTCAATACTGAGACCGCTACTCTGTTTATTGCTATTCATTTTATAGGTGCAGATCCATTCACATGTTCAATAAAAAAAAACTGTCTCCAAGGACAATTAAAGGTGGAAGATACCATAATTATCCTCCATGGTGGTTGTGGTGTTAGTGTTTGGACCGGGCATGGAGCCAATTGATCAGCATTTCTTGTTTGTGAGCACTTCATGTCTAAATTCACTTTCCTTTTCTTTGCCACACTGCCGTCAGAAGAGTCTGCCTTATGCTGTTTCCCAATAGTAAATCATCAATACTGTATGGTTGTTTTCAATACCTTTTTTAGATAACTAGATTTTGCGGTACCACACCAGGTTTACTATTTACTATGTCAGTTTTTAAAAGTTTAGTAGGCGTTTTGACAGTCATTTTTCCGCAACACTTATTTTCACTGACTTTTAAATCTCATCTCCTAACCAGACACCATCTGCTGCTTTGAGGGACCAACTGCAGCAGCAGAATCGTTTCTGTCATACATCTGTCATTTTTCTGCTTTTAACAGTCTGTTGCTAGAGATTTATTTTTTTTAACCTTAAATTCTCTGCACTGCCTTTGTTTTTTACTTGTATTCACCATTTTTTGTTTCGTCTGTGTTATGGCTGTTTCTTTTCGGCCCGTTTTCATGCCATTGACTGATTTGTTAAAGATAGAGGCTCTGCGGTTAAAAGTGACAGACTAAAAGGATATCTGCAAGTACATATCAATACTATGATTCTGTCCATAATTGTTGTTTTTAATAAAACATTGTTTCTTGCTTTCTAGACGAGCCAACCCGCTCCCTAAGTGGTCTGATCCTGAAAAACAATGTTAAGGCCCATTACCAGAACTTCCCGCCAACTGTCGCAGACTTCATAAAGCAGGAATGTGTCAACAACATTGGCGACCCCTCGCCACTCATCCGTGCCACAATTGGTGGGTTCATTGTTAAATCAACTCAAATTTTTAAGAAACATCACAATTCTTATGCTTTGGAGATGATGCATAAAAACATGACTGACTTTCCCCCATGAAGGTGTTTGTATTCATACTGTCTGACCCAGAGTTGCTGCCAGCAAAGCATGAATGCACTTACCATCTTTTCATGCTTTTCACTATCTTGAAACAATGCCTCCTGTCATTTAGGCATCCTGATTACAACTATTTCATCCAAGGGAGAACTACAGTCATGGCCTGATTTGCTGCCTCAGCTCTGCAACCTTCTCAACTCCGAGGATTACAACACATGCGAGGTACATCCATCACATTCTTCTTACTAAAGTTAATATAAAACTGTTACTACCAGATGTCTTATTCATGCCATGCACATTGTAGTGCTACAAAGTGTACACTAGGGCTGGCAATATGGCAAAAAAATAGTTTTTTACATATCATCCGATCTAGAATATCATTAAAAAAAATGAATTATTAAAACGGATTGTCCCGTGCATGATTATACTGAGTACCCTTCTGTTTACTGCTGCAGTATCTTGTAAAATAAAAACATTTCCACTGTTTGATTGAGGTACTATATGCTAACAGCTGACAACTGTCATAGTTGTTCCTATTTATAATTGTTCTTACGAAAGGTGCAGCGGTACAGGTAACCCACGCTATAGTCCGTACCCGGGTTTAGGGCCATGGTTTTGCTTCTTATGGGGGTAAAGAGAACAACTTTTTTGCCTCTCAAATTTAGTTTTTTTGCTTGTCATCACAAACATTCTGCAGTAAACAAAGTATAATTAGTGTAGTCAATTCTATAATACTTTCATTTCAAGTTAACATTTACTAAACAACACTTTCAAATGGTAAATGATTGGCATTCTTTAATTACTTGCATACAGCACTTTTTCTTTAAGTTCAACTCACATGCCTGGATCATGTAATTGCCCAGCCCTAGCGTACACAGTTCCAAAGTTGCATATTCAGTGGAACCTTAAAAGGTAGAAGACAATCAATTATGAGGACAACTTTTTTCTCCACTGGAATGAAAAATGGTTGGTTCCAGGGTGCAACTCACCATAAAACATTTATAGTCCAACGGTAATTCACGTCAGGATTGAACAGAGGTTGAACATTGTTGCTTTAGCTGTATTGTACTGAGCAGCAAAGGCAGATGTGGATCCTGTTATCCTGATATTGATTCCTATGCGAATTCTATTCCATCTTCCCTTTTTTCTTCTTTATTAGTACCATAATAGGCAGGCATCATTAAAAAACAAAACTGTCCACTAGATGATCACTGACTGCTCATTTGCCATATTTTTGTGTCATTTGGGCATATTTTTCCCATTTTGGTCTTTTTCCCCAATTGTTCAACCATAAAGTTTTGAGGTTCCACTGTATACATGTCCAAAGCCTTGACAGTATCAATGAATGTTGCTCATGTTTCCACAATTACAAATAAAATATACCAAAAAAAAATCTTCTCACACAACTTAATTCTCTCCTCTGTGTCCTTGTATGTTTGCGTTTGATTTGACAGCCTTTCTGTGTGTGTCCGTGTCTCAGGGCTCGTTTGGAGCACTGCAGAAGATATGTGAGGACTCGTCCGAGCTGCTGGACAGCGACGCTCTGAACAGACCACTCAATATCATGATACCCAAATTCCTTCAGTTCTTCAAGCACTGCAACTCAAAAATTAGGTACAACACGGGAGGAGTTAAATGACTTCTGGTATACACACACTAACATTAGGACAAGTCTTTGCTGCCTTTAGATTATAGCTGATTAAATTTTGAGCTAAAATACTTGGGGTTACAAAGCGCAAACAAATCGCGTCATTGTTTCATGCAGTAATTGTAAGTTATAAGTGCTTATCACTGGTAGTAACTATTTTTGTGGACCCCGCTGCAGGTCCCACGCCATTGCCTGTGTGAACCAATTCATCATCGGCAGAGCCCAGGCGCTAATGGATAACATTGACACCTTCATAGAGGTTTGCAGCTGCCTACTGGAGCAAATAAGACTTAGTTGCTACATTATTCTCCCTTTCTTAAATGTTTTTTCCCACCCCATGTAGAGCCTCTTTGTGCTGGCAGCAGACGAGGACTCTGAAGTCCGAAAGAATGTTTGCCGTGCTTTAGTCATGCTTCTGGAGGTCCGCATTGACCGGCTCATCCCCCACATGCACAGCATCATCCAGGTAAGTGCTGAATCATGTGGACAGCTAACACGTTTTCCACATTGTTTCTCCCCTGGACATAATGACAAACCCAGCTCATTGATATACAATGATACCTTAAGTTCCTAAACTTCTGATCCGGATGGGCTCCAACTCTGTAGCAAATAAATATTTTTGTGCCGTTTAAGTCACTATTGTTTGTCCCTTCCCCTTGCAGTACATGCTGCAGCGGACCCAGGACCCAGATGAGAATGTAGCTCTCGAAGCCTGTGAATTTTGGTTGACTCTTGCGGAGCAGCCCATCTGCAAGGAAATGCTCTCAGGGCACTTGATGCAGTGAGTGCTGATTTTATCATTGCAAATGTTGTCGCAATGGGCCATATTGTCTGGTTCCTTTTTTAATATTTATGTTGTACTTCCTTTCCTGCGCCTCAATAGACTGATCCCCATCTTGGTAAACGGGATGAAGTATTCAGAGATAGACATCATACTGTTGAAGGTGAGATTTGTTATTTTTCGTTCTGTTTCAGCACTGTGAAATGGCAAACATTGCTCACGTGTGTTTTAATATCGGCACAGGGAGATGTCGAGGAAGATGAAGCTGTACCAGACAGCGATCAGGACATCAAGCCTCGTTTCCACAAGTCACGCACTGTCACGTTGCAGCACGAAGGTTTAGAGGGAGGGGACAACGAGGACATCGACGATGACGACGATGATGATGACGATGACACATTGTCTGACTGGAATTTGCGTAAGTATACGCTATTGTATGTCTTATTTACATTTGCGTAAGGAAAATGGAGCACATCTGCTCTTATTTGCAATTTTACTTGCTTCCAGACCCCCCAGAATTTCATGATATTGCAATCGCAGTATTTATCGCAAACTAAAACATTCCTTGCAATAGGGATACGATATGAAAATGTTATATCATGAATATTGTGGCCAAAATGATTATTATTGCAGTATGATTGAATGTGCCCAAAAAGTACTTCTACAAACCCTGAAATCTTATGACTAAGTTGTTGTTTCAAAATAATAATAAAATAGAAACACTTAGAAAATCTACTATTTTGCATGTTTTGTTTCTTATGCTTCACTGATAATGTTTTAGTTTTAATAGCTTAGCTTTTATTGTTTTAAATATTTGTTAGTCTGTTCTCAAAGTGTTGCAGTACAATCTTTGAATCTCAGTAAAACTAAAATATTGCTATTTGGTAACCGTAGAAGGGAAAGTCAAACATAAGTACAAATAGACAGAGTAGTCATTGGAAAGGGTCAAAGAAAACACATTTTGGGTGTAATAATAGATGATAAAATGAACTGGAAACATGTAAAAATATACAACATAAAGTAGCAAGAAATATGTCAAAAATTAATAAAGCACATGTTTTTGACTAAAAATCACTTCATATTCTTTACTGCTCGCTAGTGTTACATATCTGAGTTATTGTGTAGAAATATGGGGAAACTACAAATATAAGCTTCATTCACTAAGGATGTTACAAAAAAGATCAATTAGAATATTACATAATGTCGGATATAGAGAACACTCATACACGCTTTATCTATTGAAACACAAATATTAAAATTCTATGATTTGGTGCATTTGCAAACATCTAAAATGATGTGCAAAGCAAACTCTAACCTGCTACCCAAGAATGTACAACCATTTTTCTCAACAAAAGAGGAGAAATATAACCCTAGAGGAAAATCTAATTCAAAACATTTGTATGCTTGAACACTACTTAAAACCTTAAGCATATCCGTATGTGGAATTAAATTATGGAATGGATTAAGCAAAGAAATCAAACAGAGCACCAATATGATTCCGTTTAAGAGACTGTTGAAACGACAAGTGTTCACAAAGTACACAGAACAAGAATTATGATGACCATCTTGAACCCTTATTTTTTTATTTATTAGATTAAGGTTATTTATGTATGTATTTGTTTGCTTACTATGGTATATTTATTTATTCACTGTTCTGTTACAGCGAACAAGGAAATAGTTATGAAAAAGGGTAGAAAAATGAGCTCAACTGAACAGTGTGTAGTAAGTAAAATACTTACATTATGGGCTAGGGCTGTCAGTTACCGCAATATTGAGTTCATGAAAATGTCCTTTTTAACGGCACTATTTTGATGCGTGGTGGGGGGAAAAAACAGGTATATGAGGGGTAGTGTTTTAGTAGTTTTTGTTTTTGTTCGATGAGGTGGCGACTTGTCCAGGGTGTATCCCGCCTTCCGCCCGAATGCAGCTGAGATAGGCTCCAGCACCCCGCCGCGACCCCGAAAGGGACAAGCGGTAGACGATGGATGGATGGATGTCTTGGTTCATTCATTATTTTTAATTTCTTCTGCATTTTTTTCAGCAAATTCTTTAAAAAAAAAAAAAAAAACTTCTTTTGCAAGTTTTGGGTAAAACTAAATAAAAAAAGCATTTAAGGCCACAACAATCTCAAGGACATGCTAAATTCTGGGATTACTACCCTTAGGGTTTCTGCTATAATCAATAAACAATTAGGCTAAAATGTATTACCGGTATTCATAATTAATTCAGTAATTCATATACTGACAAAATGTATGCTGGTTTGTTTCAGGAAAGTGTTCAGCAGCCGCTTTGGACGTACTTGCCAACGTATTTCGTGATGAGCTCTTGCCCCATCTGCTGCCACTTCTGAAAGGCCTGCTTTTTCATCCTGACTGGGTTGTCAAAGAGTCCGGCATCCTTGTATTAGGGGCGATTGCTGAGGGTAGGATTTACCTTTGAATGCAAATCATCTATGGCAAATACGTTCTGTAAGTAATTATTATTTTTTGCCTCAGGCTGCATGCAAGGCATGGTTCAATACTTGCCAGAGCTCATCCCCCACCTCATCCAATGTCTGTGTGACAAGAAGGCCCTGGTGCGCTCTATTGCCTGCTGGACCCTAAGTCGTTATGCACATTGGGTGGTCTCCCAGCCCCCTGACTCCTACCTCAAGCCTCTGATGACTGAGCTTCTCAAACGCATTCTGGATGGCAATAAAAGGGTGCAAGAAGCTGCATGCAGGTGAGCTGCACCATCTGGTCTTCATTCTGTAGAAATGACCTAGCCCGCTCATTGAATAACAATGATACATGTTGTTTTTCTGATTCACATCATTCATTGACTGGTAGAGTCGTGTATGTGCCTTTTTTTTTATAGATTAGATTAGTCATGTTGTTGTGTCCGCCATCTTTGTTTTCACCATAGTGCATTTGCCACCTTGGAGGAGGAGGCGTGCACAGAGCTTGTTCCATATTTGAGCTTCATCTTGGACACTCTGGTCTTTGCCTTTGGAAAGTACCAGCACAAGAACCTCCTCATCCTGTACGATGCCATTGGAACGCTGGCGGACTCAGTGGGTCACCACCTAAATCAACCTGTAAGAGCTTGTTGAAGTTACACTCTACTAATGTTGGGCTCCTCAAATCTAAAATAACACAAACTTTCAAATTGTACTTGTTTTTCAGGAGTACATTCAGAAGTTGATGCCTCCTCTTATTGCAAAGTGGAATGAGCTGAAGGATGAAGACAAGGATCTCTTTCCTCTTTTGGAGGTAAATGTCAAACTATTCCTACAATTGGGGTGGTTTGTGACTATCTTTTGTTGAAACACAGACCTTGTACATCGTCTGCATCAAAATGATAATGCTGTGTATATCTCCTAGTGTCTGTCTTCAGTGGCCACTGCACTGCAGAGTGGGTTCTTGCCTTACTGTGAGCCAGTCTACCAGCGCTGTGTCACACTAGTCCAGAAGACATTAGCTCAGGCTATGGTGAGGGATCAAACCCAAGCTTTTTTTAACTGCAGGTCCAGTCAGACATAAAGACTGAAATACTGTGTTTGTAGATGTTCAGCCAGCATCCGGAGCAATACGAGGCTCCTGACAAGGATTTTATGATTGTGGCCCTAGACTTGCTCAGTGGTCTTGCTGAGGGTTTGGGTAGTCATGTGGAGCAGCTTGTGGCCCGGTCCAATATCATGACGCTGCTTTTCCAGTGCATGCAGGTATGGAGCGAATGCTAACCCACTAATTGGACAATGTCATTCCAAGAGCTCTAATAAGAAATCTGCTTGTGTTATAGGACACTATGCCCGAAGTGAGGCAAAGCTCCTTTGCTCTGTTAGGAGATTTAACTAAGGTCTGCTTCCTCCACGTTAAACCCTGCATCGGTGAGTATTTTTGTTGTAATTGGCCTTATTCTGCTGTAATGCTGTCAAACTATAATTGTTGTACATCTGTTATAACCAGTGTTTAATTTTGTTTTATTTGTGTTATACAGCTGAGTTCATGCCCATTCTGGGACTTAATTTGAACCCAGAGTTTATCTCCGTATGTAACAATGCCACCTGGGCCATTGGGGAAATCGCTATGCAAATGGGTGAGGAGATTAAGCTTGCCCTTCACTAAAAGCAAGATCTCGCAATATCTGAGACCTGATGAAAAATCCAGCTCAATGATAAATAATGATATGCTTTGTTCCCATAATGTTTTCTGATGCAGATATTGCAGATCCTCTACTGCATTTTTTTAGATTTGCACTGTGGAATTGTCAAACAACCTGGCATTTTGCATAACCATACTTGCATATGTATTACTCTGTGGGCGTCTAGGTGCAGAGATGCAGCCTTATGTAGGAGTGGTATTGCCACACTTGGTGGAGATCATCAATAGACCCAACACACCCAAAACTCTGCTGGAAAACACAGGTACACGGTTGTGTACACACAGAGGTAGATCAATTGGAAATAAATGACCTTCTAAATGTTTCCTCTTCATGTGCAGCCATTACAATAGGCAGACTGGGCTACGTATGTCCTCAGGAAGTCGCGCCACAGCTTCAGCATTTCATTAGGCCTTGGTGAGTCACACAAGCATAGTTGTTTCCTTTTCCACTGGAAGAAAAATGTTTTGAATTAATCTGGCTCCTGCAGATTTTATGTGCACAGGAAGCGGTGAATTATTTTTAAGCTTGTTTGTTACTGCTTTCCACATGGTATTTTCCTCATAGTCATTGTCATTTAAAAGACAATGTATAGTTGACACAGGACAGTATGATCTCAATACCAGTGGGATGATACATTTTCTCTGTGGGTGGTCTGGCTCAGAAACTTTTGGGTTTCTAGTTCGAATCCAGCTTCTGCCATCCTGGTCACTGTCGATTCCTTGAGCAAGACACTTTAACCACTTTTCTCCCAGTGCCACCCACCTGACGTAAATGTAGATAATGAGTGTCTTAATGGAAATAGTTTTAAGTCGCCAAAGAAAAAGCTCTGTATAAATATAATTAATTTCTCTTCACTGACCATGCGTTTAATATCAGATAGTGTTTTGTCTTATTTATCTGGTATTTTGTCTTATCAGGTGTACATCGCTGAGGAACATCAGGGATAATGAAGAGAAAGATTCAGCTTTCCGCGGAATCTGCGTGATGATCGGTGTCAACCCAGCCGGTGTTGTGCAGGTGAGCTGAATTCCTCATGTTGCAAAAACTACTAAATAGTTGTTAAAAGGGAACTGCACTTTTTTGGAATTTTGCCTATTTACAATCATGAGAGACAGAAAGATTCTAAACATGATAAACGCTTGAAAGATGCAGCGAAAAGGAGTCACCATTGTATCCTTCAAAGCCCTCCATTGTTTTATTTACTGTGTGTGTGGTAACAGACACGTCCTGTAATATGTTCAATATTTAATGTATTTTGTGCATTACCTGAATTGAGCGCGTTTATTTCCGTTTCCATAGCAACGTACTTCCGGCAACAAATGTGTGTTCCTACTTCCGAAAACAAACAAGTGTTCTAATCATAGCAGACATGGTAACTGACAGACAAGTTTTGGACAAATGAGGACTCATATCTTTTTGACGCTGAATATACAGAGGATGAGCTACTTGTTATAGAAGTGAGCATGAAGAGAGGGTGAAACATTGCAGCAGACGGAACCCGAGAGTGAGGTTGGTGTGAATTAGCGCCGCAAATGTGGCACTCGGAGCTAAGCTATTGCTTGTATTCCGACCTGGATTTCTTCCCGACAGTGGGTAAAAAGCTACGCCATGATGGCTGTTGTGCAGAAGGTGAACTATACAAGTATGCCAGGGGCCTCGATCTTCCTGCAAAGAGTAGATATGAGCAAAAAAAATCCAACTCTGCAAATAAATAGATCCCTATACTTTATCGAAAAAATATATGAAGGATTATCCGTCGGCGTTCCTAGACATATTGAACTATCTTGTGCTCCGATGTCAATCCACACAACAAAAAATGACAACTTGGAAAAGCATGGAGGCTTACAACTTATTTTGTGTGGCTCGGTCAAGGAAATTGGCATCAAAACTCTCCCAGATAAATAAGCATTGTTTTTGCTTGGGTAAGGTTGCATTTCATGATTCAACTTTGCCTTGCGTCCATGTAAACACATGTTTGTGTTATGTACTTTTGACACATGAGTTCACAAAATAAACAAGAGTGGAGACGTAGAACTACTTCTCCTGACAAAGTGTCATTTTCTGGTTTCTGTTTGTTGAAAATACAAATATCAAGATAATACTTCAATGGGAAATAGTAAACGAGTGAAGTATATTTAAAATATATCAAACCTTTTAACCAAGTGGTCACTGCAAACTCGTGCTTTCGACTGTGCACCCTTGTACAGGAGTGTTTGCCACTTTTGTTGTCTTTCGTAAAATCTTGCCCTTCTTGATTACCTGTCAGGAACTCTGAAGAAATGACATCCTTTTTTGGGATTTGAACGGTTTGTACAGCCTAAAACGGGGCATTTTTCTTGGAGAAAGTCTAAATGGCGGCTAGTACCCATTGAGAACAGACGCTGCCTGATGTCATTAAAGTCCGAGCAATACCAACATAAATGGCATGCATACTCAAAATATACCGGGGAAAAAAATGTCTCCACCTGGTTGTCCAAACGCACAACTGTCCATCGAGTGAGTCACTATAATATTGATCATTATACATGCAGCACATCATGCAATTGTTAGTACAACTACACACTGTTGAACTTGCTCTGTACAAACAAATCATGAAATGTGGGCTAATAATTTATTGATTTTGCAATAGGAATTTTCATGTTTTTCAGTCTTTACAGATTTGGAGATCTTATCACATTGTTGTGCATTACAAACTCAAAAGCCATTCAGCTGTTGACGCAGAAGCTAGCTTTTGGCCAATGCCAAAGCATGCTGTCGCAAGACGATGTTACTACGCTCGGAAAACAGTTCCTCAATGTTTGCTCTTACGATAACAATGTTTGTACAGCTTGGTTATTATACATGTTACGGATTGTAAATAAAGTATTGTTAATTTTTGGATGCAATTTTAAAAAACTTTAGAGGCAGAATGGATTGCTCCCATTAGCTGCATTGTTAGCCTACTACCACGAACAATTACAAACTAGAATGCAAAAAAGCGATAGACAAAATTCCCCCCAAAAAGTGCAGTTTCCCTTTTAAAGTTATGATAAATAACAAAGAGCTTTTTTATGCAGGACTTCATTTTCTTTTGTGATGCTGTGGCATCCTGGGTCAGCCCTAAAGATGACCTGAGAGACATGTTTTATAAGGTGAGTGGTACCTAAAATCCTTATTTCATGCCAATTCTAAATCTGGCTCGCCGTACTGTGATGATCACTACTAAGACATTCGAAACCTGACATAACCGTGTGGATGCTATTTGGTTCTGAGACAAGTGCTTGAGCTAGGCCACAAGAAATCTCATTGGCAGAACATTTGTGTTGTCACCAACTAGACCACATTGACAGAATACCTCTCATTGTAGATCCTGCATGGCTTCAAGGACCAGGTCGGCCAAGAGAACTGGCAGCAGTTCTCTGAACAGTTCCCTCCTTTGTTGAAGGAGCGCTTGTCGGCATGCTATGGCGTTTAGCGCAAGTCCACAACAGACCTGTACGGTATGTCCTGAAAACCTCTCACTTTTGCTCACAAGTATTGTCTTTCTGGAGATGATGACAAACCCAGCTCATTGATAGTGCAATGAAAAATCTTTGTTCCAACCTTTATCTGATCCAGAACATTACATGATGTTAGCCACCAGTTTTGTGTTCAGTTCTTCTGCTAATTCTTATCCTTTTTGTCTGCTATGCAGGTAACCATAGGGGAGGGTCACTGGGGAACTCATTCACTGCCCAGCGTAGCGGGAGAAACCATGCAGAGGCAACGTGACGGGCCTCCACTTGGCAAAGGGTCTTCTTCTCCCCCCTTTCCCTGTGCCCTGTGTCTGTGAGGGAGGGTGGGAGAAGGGAGGGTAAACTTAGGGATATATGTATACCTCTTGGATTTATAACGCCTCGCACAAATCCAACACGCTCAAAAGTGACTTTAACAAAAAGCACCGCAGGGATTCTAGTCGGGTGGGGGCTGGCTTTGACCTCCCCCTTCCTCAGTTGAAATTACTTAAAGGTAGCTGGCAGGGGAGGGGGGTGTCACATAGGTACATATAAATGAATTATCTGAACCAGCATAGGGTGCCATAGTCCCAAATCTCAATGCACATAAACAAGTGTATGGACGGACGCGCATACATCATCAGTGTGTTTAAAAGAAAACGTCTAACGTTAGTTAGCTTTACAAGTCACCTCTTGGCTTTTGCCAGAGGCTAAACAAAACCAAGATGCTTTTACTATGTAATAATACAGGAAAATGTGCACAAATATTTGCACCTTTTTACAGGAAATGATGCATAAACCTCTTGGGTGTGCATACACTTTGGGGCTTTATCTCTTCTCATTGTTGTACATTGATGCTGAGTTTTGATCTGATAGCCTCATAAAGTGATGCATGTAGGAAAAGAATCGCTGATTGTTATATCGTCATAATAGAGGAAGGCTGCTGTAACGTGGAGCAGTCAGCTGCTTATGTTCGTACGTATTCATCTTATTGTTCAGCCATGGTTGTGTGAAAACCAGTTATAGTTTGATGAATACTTCATTAAAGAGCTGAAATGCTGTAGGCAGGCTGGGTATTTGCTTTCAAAACAATGTAATGAGAGAGATAAGCTGTCGAAAATAACTAGGTTCTTACTGGTATGAATGCACTTTTTTTTTGTAAGAAATGTATTTTAAACCACATACTTGAGGGTTTCCAGATAAGGGATTCTATGCCCATCAGTGAATTGTTAAAGGTAATGTTAAGCAATGACTAGATAATACTTGAGGCTTCTTAACATAGTAATAACTTGGCATGTGCTTAAAATGAAGATTGAAGAGGAGACGTTCAGTATTTTGCATCCATGTTCCAGTGCAACTCCCTCCCCATTCTATTTTTTTAAGCAGTCATTACAGTAATATTGTAAACCATGCATGCGTTCCAAGTGAGTGTTGATCCTTTTTAAGACATTTTATGTGTTCCTTTTTGTAGGGACATAAATAGCTTGGTCAATGGCAATATGACTTCATGCTGCACTAAATGGGCGAGTGCTCCAGCTTCTGATCAAAACTAGTGATTGGTCTGTCCGCCCCCAAACAACTTTTGACACTGTAGATCAGGTCCAGAAAATACACTGATCTGAATAGTTGTGTTCCACATGTGATAGCTGGAGAGGGTAAACTTAACTTGGCGTCTCGACATTGTCTATAATGGATGATGGTCTTGGAAATGTAGCTATGGCTGTTAGCCCCTGGGTGTGTCACGATAAAGGGGTTGTATGTATGAAAGTAAAGCTTAGATGTTTTGCACCAGCCCACACCCTAAAGTTATGCGCCGGGCATAGTGGGGGAGGGGGGAGGGGGCACCGCCAATATCAACAATATGGTGTTCAAAACTTCTGATAGGAAAGTCCAAATTCACCATGCTTCTGAGTATTGACTATCTCCATGAATTTAGTCTTAAGAATTACACTTTTTTTCCTACCAAGTTTTATATGAACACAAATAAATTGATTATTTTTAAGCTGCTAAGAGATACGATTGACATCACTTTTTGATTTGTTAGAACGAGCATGCGGCAGGAAGAAAGGAATTTAATTTTGATGCTTATAATTTATTTTAGGTTTTTTTTTTTACTTAGTTTTTTGTGCGATCTGTGCACAAATGTTTTTTTGGACTTTAAAAGTTTTTTTGTTTTATTCTTTTCATTTAAAGAAATTATTTTTCATTTTAGTGTTAAACATTTGAATTACATCAAATTTTGATGTTGTAGTTGACTGAAAGAGTCTGTGCTTGGTGCATACCATTTAAGGGGAAAAAACTAACCGATTCATTCACTCTGTATTCTGATATCAAGCCTGGCAAGTGGATTTCATCTACCCTCATTTGCTTAACTATGGTGCAAGGTGGGATGTTAGCTGATGTAGTCCTTTCTATTTAATTTTGTTTAAAGGGGAAAATAAAAGTTTTCTATCGAGTTGACTTGAGTGTATAATGTTTTTAGTACAGCCCTTGGAAATATTGAATCACTAGACTTGGAAAATGTTCAGTTTAATTTTGTAGGAAGAAAACATAACAGACATGAAAGAAAACTGGTCATTTCAAATGGCAAGTTTCTTGCTTTAAGAAATCATTAATATAAAATGTGCTAATAACTTTCATTTGTAGGTCAATATGGAATCTTGCAATTCTGAGAAAACTATGCATTCACCTTGCAAATTGTCATTTGCAAAGCAAACGCTTGCCAAAATTGTTTTGGTCTGCATAAGTGTCCATTCCTTGGTGTGTTGGACCAGTTGGATTAACATTAATTATGGTCCCAATGATGTCATTTGAAACCAAGGACAGGACTATCAAACTTGTTCAAGAAGGTAAATCATGACGTAAAGTTGCAGAATGTTGCTTGTTCACAGTCAGCTGTTTAAAATGTGGTCCAAGTACAAACATGGGAAAGTGTTAAAGGCAAGCATACTGGTAGACTATGGTAAACATCAGTGTCCAGACAGAAAACTTAAAGCAATATGTCTTAAACAGAAAATGCACAGTAAAACAAATTACCGGAAACGGGAGTCACTGTCCGAAATGTAAGAAAGCGCCTAAAGGAATGGGATTTAAATACAAAAAAGCTAACTTAATCGATCAAACGAAAGCTGTTATTAACTGAACCAATGGTGGACCATGGATGACTGGACAAACGTCATATTCAGTGATAAATTAGAATCTGCATTGGGCAAGGTGATGATGCTGGAACTTTTGTTTGGTGCTGTTTTAAGTCATTGAGGATATGGCACTGCATGTCCGGTATTGGCACTGAGCAGATGCTTGCCATTACATCTTCACAAACTGCACATTTTGGACATTTTTCTTATTCCATCAATCAAAAAGATGTTTGGTGATTACATCATTTTTCAATATGTTAATGCATCTTTTTATAGAGCCAAAACTAACAAATCTTCCCTAAAGGATGATACATAAGGTCATTGTCTTGGCCTTTAAATATTCTTGATCTTAATCCAATTGAAAAGCTGGTGGAAATTGAAAAAAAAAATGGTTCATAAGACTCCAACCTGCTAAGCTGACCTGGCAACAATCCATAGAATTGAAGAAGAGTATTGTTAAATCCATGCCTCAGAGACTGCAAGGTATTATAAGCCAGAGGCGCAGCAGGGGTTGTAGCCGATTCTATGGTCTGTCCTGGGACCAGTGGTGCCTACCACTAGGAGCACTAGTGAGACTGGTCGCGACCAGTGGCACAGCTGTGGTCCCTATTGACTTGAATAAGCCAATGTTGAGCAGGTGAGCTGAATTCCTCATGTTTCAAAAACTACCAAATAGTTGTTGAAGGGAAACTGCACTTTTTTGGAATTTTGCCTATTAACATACTTGCCAACCCTCCCGAATTTTCCGGGAGACTCCCGAAATTCAGCGCCTCTCCCGAAAACCTCCCGGGACAAATATTCTCCCGAAAATCTCCCGATTTTCAGCCGGAGCTGGAGGCCACGCCCCCTCCAGCTCCATGCGGACCTGAGTGAGGACAGCCTTTTTTTTATGGCGGGAGGACAACAGGGTGACAAGAACTAAATAATCCTGACTAGAGATAAATTGTATTATTATGGTTATCTTACCTAAAGATAAATATATTTATTAATTTATTTAAAAAAAACTAAAAACATTTTTACTATATTTTGCTGAACATCAAAATTAATTGTATTTTTATTTTATTTTTTCTGACGCCTTATTACATCGAGCCATATAATTATACATTAAAATAAACATATGAAATAATTAATTTTAAATGATCATAATTCATTTAAAATTACCATATTTAATTAAAACAATTGCTTGTTTATCAACATTAGCATTTTATTCATTACATTTTGAAGCTCTCAGAAGCCAAGTTATGTTATATTCCTTAAGATTTATTTATGCAAGTTTGAAGTATCAATTATCTAAACAGTTTTGTTTGCATATTTTCAGGATGTGTATATATATATATGTGTATGTATATATATATATATATATATATATATATATATATATATATATATATATATGTATGTGTGTGTGTGTGTATATGTATGAAATACTTGACTTGGTGAATTCTAGCTGTCAATATACACCTCCCCTCTTAAACACGCCCCAGTCCCACCCCCGACCACGCCCCCCACCTCCCGAAATCGGAGGTCTCAAGGTTGTCAAGTATGCCTATTAGTCATGAGACAAACGAGTCTTAAAAGATTCTAAAGATAATCGCTTGAAAGATGCGGCTGTTACTCCGCTCGGGAAACAGTTTCTCAATGTTTGCTCTTACGATAATGTTTCTACAGCGTGGTTATAATACATGTTACAGTTTGTAAATGAAGTATTATTGGTAGTTTTTGGATGCAATTTAAAAAAAACAAAAACCTTAGAGGTAGAATGGATTGCTCCCATTAGCTGCATTGTTAGTTATAGTAAGATAACAGATTATTACAAACTAGAATGCAAAAAAAACAAACCATTTTGTCCCGCCTCTTATAAGGGTTGTGAGCGATAGGCAAAATTCCAAAAAAATAAAGTGCAGTTCCCCTTTTAAAGTTATGATAAATAACAAAGGGCTTTTTTTTATGCAGGACTTCATTTTCTTTTGTGATGCTGGGTCAGCCCTAAAGATGACCTGAGAGACATGTTTTATAAGGTGGGTGGTCCCTAAAATCCTTATTTAATGCCAATTTTAAATCTGGCTTGCTGTAATGTGATGATCACAACTAAGACATTCGAAACCTGACATAACCTTGTGGATGCTATTTGGTTCTGGACAAGTGCTTGAGCTAGGCCACAAAAAAATATCACTGGCAGAACATTTGTCTTGTCACCATTTAGACCACATTGACAGAATGCCTCTCATCGTAGATCCTGCATGGCTTCAAGGACCAGGTCGGCCAAAAGAACTGGCAGCAGTTCTCTGAACAGTTCCCTCCTTTGTTCAAGGAGCGCTTGTCGGCATTATATGGCGTTCAGCGCAAGTCCACAACAGACCTGTACGGTATGTTCTGAAATCCTCTCACTTTTGCTCACAAGTATTGTCTTTCTGGAGATGATGACAAACCCAGCTCATTGATAACGCAATGAAAAATCTTTGTTCCAACCTTTATCTGATCCAGAACATTACATGACGTTAGCCACCAATTTCGTGTTCAGCTCTTCTGCTAATTCTTATCCTTTTTGTCTGCTATGCAGGTAACCATAGGGGAGGGTCACTGGGGAACTCTGTGAAGGAGCGCTTGTCGGCATGCTATGGCGTTCAGCGTTAGTCCACAACAGACCTGTTCGGTATGTTCTGAAATCATCACTTTTGCTCACAAGTATTGTCTTTCTGGAGATGATGACAAACCCAGCTCATTGATAGTGCAATGAAAAATCTTTGTTCCAACCTTTATCTGATCCAGAACATTACATGACGTTAGCCACCGATTTTGTGTTCAGCTCTTCTGCTAATTCTTATCCTTTTTGTCTGCTATGCAGGTAACCATAGGGGAGGGTCACTGGGGAACGCTACCCACTGTGGCATCCTGGGTTAGCCCGAAAGAATACCTAAGACATGTTTTTATAAGGTGGGTGGTACCTAAAATCCTTATTTCATGTCAATTCTAAATGTGGCTCGCCGTACTGTGATGATCACTACTAAGACATTCGAAACCTGACATAACTGTGTAGATGCTATTTGGTTCTGAGACAAATGGTAGAGCTAGGATACAAGAAATCTCATTGGCAGAACATTTGTGTTGTCACCATTTAGACCACATTGACAGAATGCCTCTCATCGTGGATCCTGCATGGCTTCAAGGACCAGGTCGGCCAAGAGAACTGGCAGCAGTTCTCTGAACAGTTCCCTCCTTTGTTCAAGGAGCGCTTGTCGGCATTATATGGCGTTCAGCGCAAGTCCACAACAGACCTGTTCGGTATGTTCTGAAATCCTCTCACTTTTGCTCACAAGTATTGTCTTTCTGGAGATGATGACAAACCCAGCTCATTGACAACGCAATGAAAAATCTTTGTTCCAACCTTTATCTGATCCAGAACATTACATGACGTTAGCCACCAATTTTGTGTTCAGCTCTTCTGCTAATTCTTATCCTTTTTGTCTGCTGTGCAGGTAACCATAGGGGAGGGTCACTGGGGAACTCTACCCACTGTGGCATCCTGGGTTAGCCCGAAAGGAATACCTGAGACATGTTTTTATAAGGTGAGTGGTACCTAAAAT
This sequence comes from Nerophis lumbriciformis, assembly GCF_033978685.3. Taxonomy (NCBI): domain Eukaryota; kingdom Metazoa; phylum Chordata; class Actinopteri; order Syngnathiformes; family Syngnathidae; genus Nerophis; species Nerophis lumbriciformis. The sequence goes on from NC_084569.2 coordinate 10,157,606, forward strand.
CCTTATTTCATGTCAATTCTAAATCTGGCTCGATGTACTGTGATGATCACTATTAAGACATTCGAAACCTGACATAACTGTGTAGATGCTATTTGGTTCTGAGACAAATGCTAGAGCTAGGATACAAGAAATCTCATTGGCAGAACATTTGTGTTGTCACCATTTAGACCACATTGACAGAATGCCTCTCATTGTAGATCCTGCATGGCTTCAAGGACCAGGTCGGCCAAGAGATCTGGCAGCAGTTCTCTGAACAGTTCCCTCCTTTGTTCAAGGAGCGCTTGTCGGCATTATATGGCGTTCAGCGCAAGTCCACAACAGACCTGTTCGGTATGTTCTGAAATCATCACTTTTGCTCACAAGTATTGTCTTTCTGGAGATGATGACAAACCCAGCTCATTGATAACGCAATGAAAAGTCTTTGTTCCAACCTTTATCTGATCCAGAACATTACATGACGTTAGCCACCAATTTCGTGTTCAGCTCTTCTGCTAATTCTTATCCTTTTTGTCTGCTATGCAGGTAACCATAGGGGAGGGTCACTGGGGAACTCTGTGAAGGAGCGCTTGTCGGCATTATATGGCGTTCAGCGCAAGTCCACAACAGACCTGTTCGGTATGTTCTGAAATCCTCTCACTTTTGCTCACAAGTATTGTCTTTCTTGGAGATGATGACAAACCCAGCTCATTGATAACGCAATGAAAAATCTTTGTTCCAACCTTTATCTGATCCAGAACATTACATGACATTAGCCACCAATTTCGTGTTCAGCTCTTTTGCTAATTTTTATCCTTTTTGTCTGCTATGCAGGTAACCACAGGGGAGGGTCACTGGGGAACGCTACCCACTGTGGCATCCTGGGTTAGCCCGAAAGAATACCTGAGACATGTTTTTATAAGGTGGGTGGTACCTAAAATCCTTATTTCATGTCAATTCTAAATCTGGCTCGATGTACTGTGATGATCACTATTAAGACATTCGAAACCTGACATAACTGTGTAGATGCTATTTGGTTCTGAGACAAATGCTAGAGCTAGGATACAAGAAATCTCATTGGCAGAACATTTGTGTTGTCACCATTTAGACCACATTGACAGAATGCCTCTCATCGTAGATCCTGCATGGTTTCAAGGACCAGGTCGCCCAAGAGAACTGGCAGCAGTTCTCTGAACAGTTCCCTCCTTTGTTCAAGGAGCGCTTGTCGGCATTATATGGCGTTCAGCGCAAGTCCACAACAGACCTGTTCGGTATGTTCTGAAATCCTCTCACTTTTGCTCACAAGTATTGTCTTTCTGGAGATGATGACAAACCCAGCTCATTGATAACGCAATGAAAAATTTTTGTTCCAACCTTTATCTGATCCAGAACATTACATGACGTTAGCCACCAATTTCGTGTTCAGCTCTTCTGCTAATTCTTATCCTTTGTGTCTGCTATGCAGGTAACCATAGGGGAGGGTCACTGGGGAACTCTGTGAAGGAGCGCTTGTCGGCATTATATGGCGTTCAGCGCAAGTCCACAACAGACCTGTTCGGTATGTTCTGAAATCATCACTTTTGCTCACAAGTATTGTCTTTCTGGAGATGATGACAAACCCAGCTCATTGATAACGCAATGAAAAATCTTTGTTCCAACCTTTATCTGATCCAGAACATTACATGACGTTAGCCACCAATTTCGTGTTCAGCTCTTCTGCTAATTCTTATCCTTTTTGTCTGCTATGCAGGTAACCATAGGGGAGGGTCACTGGGGAACTCTGTGAAGGAGCGCTTGTCGGCATTATATGGCGTTCAGCGCAAGTCCACAACAGACCTGTTCGGTATGTTCTGAAATCCTCTCACTTTTGCTCACAAGTATTGTCTTTCTGGAGATGATGACAAACCCAGCTCATTGATAACGCAATGAAAAATCTTTGTTCCAACCTTTATCTGATCCAGAACATTACATGACATTAGCCACCAATTTCGTGTTCAGCTCTTTTGCTAATTTTTATCCTTTTTGTCTGCTATGCAGGTAACCACAGGGGAGGGTCACTGGGGAACGCTACCCACTGTGGCATCCTGGGTTAGCCCGAAAGAATACCTGAGACATGTTTTTATAAGGTGGGTGGTACCTAAAATCCTTATTTCATGTCAATTCTAAATCTGGCTCGATGTACTGTGATGATCACTATTAAGACATTCGAAACCTGACATAACTGTGTAGATGCTATTTGGTTCTGAGACAAATGCTAGAGCTAGGATACAAGAAATCTCATTGGCAGAACATTTGTGTTGTCACCATTTAGACCACATTGACAGAATGCCTCTCATCGTAGATCCTGCATGGTTTCAAGGACCAGGTCGCCCAAGAGAACTGGCAGCAGTTCTCTGAACAGTTCCCTCCTTTGTTCAAGGAGCGCTTGTCGGCATTATATGGCGTTCAGCGCAAGTCCACAACAGACCTGTTCGGTATGTTCTGAAATCCTCTCACTTTTGCTCACAAGTATTGTCTTTCTGGAGATGATGACAAACCCAGCTCATTGATAACGCAATGAAAAATTTTTGTTCCAACCTTTATCTGATCCAGAACATTACATGACGTTAGCCACCAATTTCGTGTTCAGCTCTTCTGCTAATTCTTATCCTTTTTGTCTGCTATGCAGGTAACCATAGGGGAGGGTCACTGGGGAACTCTGTGAAGGAGCGCTTGTCGGCATTATATGGCGTTCAGTGCAAGTCCACAACAGACCTGTTCGGTATGTTCTGAAATCCTCTCACTTTTGCTCACAAGTATTGTCTTTCTGGAGATGATGACAAACCCAGCTCATTGATAACGCAATGAAAAATCTTTGTTCCAACCTTTATCTGATCCAGAACATTACATGACATTAGCCACCAATTTCGTGTTCAGCTCTTCTGCTAATTCTTATCCTTTTTGTCTGCCATGCAGGTAACCATAGGGGAGTGTCACTGGGGAACTCTGTGAAGGAGCGCTTGTCTGCATGCTATGGCGTTCAGCGTTAGTCCACAACAGACCTGTTCGGTATGTTCTGAAATCATCACTTTTGCTCACAAGTATTGTCTTTCTGGAGATGATGACAAACCCAGCTCATTGATAACGCAATGAAAAATCTTTGTTCCAACCTTTATCTGATCCAGAACATTACATGACGTTAGCCACCAATTTCGTGTTCAGCTCTTCTGCTAATTCTTATCCTTTTTGTCTGCTATGCAGGTAACCATAGGGGAGGGTCACTGGGGAACTCTGTGAAGGAGCGCTTGTCGGCATTATATGGCGTTCAGCGCAAGTCCACAACAGACCTGTTCGGTATGTTCTGAAATCCTCTCACTTTTGCTCACAAGTATTGTCTTTCTGGAGATGATGACAAACCCAGCTCATTGATAACGCAATGAAAAATCTTTGTTCCAACCTTTATCTGATCCAGAACATTACATGACATTAGCCACCAATTTCGTGTTCAGCTCTTTTGCTAATTTTTATCCTTTTTGTCTGCTATGCAGGTAACCACAGGGGAGGGTCACTGGGGAACGCTACCCACTGTGGCATCCTGGGTTAGCCCGAAAGAATACCTGAGACATGTTTTTATAAGGTGGGTGGTACCTAAAATCCTTATTTCATGTCAATTCTAAATCTGGCTCGATGTACTGTGATGATCACTATTAAGACATTCGAAACCTGACATAACTGTGTAGATGCTATTTGGTTCTGAGACAAATGCTAGAGCTAGGATACAAGAAATCTCATTGGCAGAACATTTGTGTTGTCACCATTTAGACCACATTGACAGAATGCCTCTCATCGTAGATCCTGCATGGTTTCAAGGACCAGGTCGCCCAAGAGAACTGGCAGCAGTTCTCTGAACAGTTCCCTCCTTTGTTCAAGGAGCGCTTGTCGGCATTATATGGCGTTCAGCGCAAGTCCACAACAGACCTGTTCGGTATGTTCTGAAATCCTCTCACTTTTGCTCACAAGTATTGTCTTTCTGGAGATGATGACAAACCCAGCTCATTGATAACGCAATGAAAAATTTTTGTTCCAACCTTTATCTGATCCAGAACATTACATGACGTTAGCCACCAATTTCGTGTTCAGCTCTTCTGCTAATTCTTATCCTTTTTGTCTGCTATGCAGGTAACCATAGGGGAGGGTCACTGGGGAACTCTGTGAAGGAGCGCTTGTCGGCATTATATGGCGTTCAGTGCAAGTCCACAACAGACCTGTTCGGTATGTTCTGAAATCCTCTCACTTTTGCTCACAAGTATTGTCTTTCTGGAGATGATGACAAACCCAGCTCATTGATAACGCAATGAAAAATTTTTGTTCCAACCTTTATCTGATCCAGAACATTACATGATGTTAGCCACCAATTTCGTGTTCAGCTCTTTTGCTAATTCTTATCCTTTTTGTCTGCTATGCAGGTAACCACAGGGGAGGGTCACTGGGGAACTCTACCCACTGTGGCATCCTGGGTTAGCCCGAAAGGAATACCTGAGACATGTTTTTATAAGGTGAGTGGTACCTAAAATCCTTATTTCATGTCAATTCTAAATCTGGCTGGATGTACTGTGATGATCACTATTAAGACATTCGAAACCTGACATAACCGTGTGGATGCTATTTGGTTCTGAGACAAATGCTAGAGCTAGGATACAAGAAATCTCATTGGCAGAACATTTGTGTTGTCACCATTTAGACCACATTGACAGAATGCCTCTCATCGTAGATCCTGCATGGCTTCAAGGACCAGGTCGGCTAAGAGAACTAGCAGCAGTTCTCTGAACAGTTCCCTCCTTCGTTGAAGGAGCGCTTGTCGGCATGCTATGTCGTTCAACGTTAGTCCACAACAGACCTGTTCGGTATGTTCTGAAATCCTCACTTTTGCTCCCAAGTATTGTCTTTCTGGAGATGATGACAAACCCAGCTCATTGATAGTGCAATGAAAAATCTTTGTTCCAACCTTTATCTGATCCAGAACATTACATGCCGTTAGCCACCAATTTTGTGTTCAGCTCTTCTGCTAATTCTTATCCTTTTTGTCTATGCAGGTAACCATAGGGGAGGGTCACTGGGGAACTCATTCACTGCCCAGCGTAGTGGGACAAACCATGCAGAGGCAACGTGACGGCCTCCACTTGGCAAAGGGTCTTCTCCCCCCCCCCCCCCCCTTTCCCTGTGCCCTGTGACTGTTTGGTTTGTCTTAGACCTTTCTCCTCTCGTCCGAGTAGTCCTCATCAGGAGCGCTAGTGAGACTGGTTGCAGCTGTGGTCCCTATTGACTCGAATGTGCCTATTTCCTTTCACTTCTGGATATTTTTGCAACTTTATTAGCTAGATAAATGTCAGATCATATTATATTGCCTCTACTCCACACCACAATTACTGTGATTATGTATTAATATTTTGAAATTGCAAATCGAATCCATACAGTTGCTGTCTTGCAGAGACCAGTGGTCCTTACCAGTAGGGGCGCTAGTGAAATTGGTCCTGATGCTGGTCTGGTCTAACCTGACTCTCGTCAGATCCTTGTACCACACATTGATCTGGGAGTTCTCAATAGGAGATGTATTTCAGAAGGCGGGGCCTTGTAAAAAAAATAATTGTATGTGATTGGATAAATCACTTGTCTTGAATGACATGCTACTTCAACCCCTCACATCAAAATCAACCCGTGACGCTGATGAGAGCGACGCCGGGAAATCCAAACCCGGTCGGAAGAAGAGCCAATAAATGCCACCAATAAATGCCTTCAAAACAGTTCTCTGTTCCTCTTTTAAAGAATTAATATTCGATAGATTCGACAAAACACTTGCAATAGCCAAATCAATGTCAGCACACGACGCAGCGAGGGCCGCGTGCCGCCATTGTTTGAATCAAACCGTCGCTTCCACATCTATGAAATCCCGCCCAGCGATCCTGATTGGTTCATTTAAAAAAAAAAAATTTTTAGTTTGCAATGCCTTCGAGCCCAGACCCTTTTGTGGAGCTCAGTGAACTACAAGGGTCTAGCGAGAGTCAGGTTAGGTGTGGTCCATGAAATCTGCCTGTTGTCCTGAACAGTTACCAAGTGGTCCTTGGAGTACTTGTTATATTTAATGCAGCCTCCCTCTTTTTGTCATGTTGGCAACACGTGAAAGAAATTTATTCTGCCATGCATCAGTCATTCAATTTCTTTCCCTGCAAAAATATTTGATTTATTTCCAACTTATTTGTTATAGACTGCCTCTTAGTCAATTTGTCTGATTTTTACGTCACCTTAGTGACAGCATCCGCAATCAAGTAGGTTGTGTGAAATGTCCTGAGATGCCCCAACTGGACTTGATGTAATTGTTCAGTTATTTCTCTGGCTTTAATATCAAGCTGAGCTGTCTGAAGTGAGTGAAATATAAGACAACCAAGTGTACAACATGGAACTTCATCTGGGCAATAACCTAAACATACCAACCTAAATAATGGGATATATTTAGTGGTATTTACAAGGAAATATAAATGTTTCCTTTTTATGAAACTGCACAGTTAGTGCTGTCCCTCTGTCACCAATAGTTAGGATATAAAATGGGCCATCCCTTCAACCACCATATGCTTTGGAAGGCAAGGCCTGTTTATCTACCTTAGAATGTCCATATCATCTGTAGAAATTGAGGTGTACTCTGCAAGCGAATGTACACTCTGAATTCTTGCCTTCACACATACTTGTCAACACAAGTGCCAGTATAAGTAAGTGCAGACTACATGGAAAGAAAAATTACTAAAGCCTTTTTATGGTCATTAATGGTGGCTAAGGACATAGCATACTTATGTCCGGCTTTAACCTGGATATGGCCCTTTGTCAAGTCTTTACACTTCTTGTCTCTCTAAAGAACAACGAGATAGCAATGTCCCTGAACAGTGTTAAGTACCGTATTTTCCGAACTATAAGGCGCACTTTTCTCAAAACTAGACAGTGCGCCTAATGTACGGAATAATTCTGGTTTTCCTTATTGACCTTGAAGCTATTTTATTTGGTGCATGGTGGAATGATAAAGTGTGACCAGTAGATGACAATCAAACAGACGTGTAGACTGCACTATGATGGCAATAGGACTCAAACATTTTATGTTCCATTGAAAATATAGAACATTACACACGGTGCTATTAAAAATATCAAAATATTTTATTACGATTTTGGTAAGCTATGAAGCTGCACCGCTTGATGTGCTTCAACATACGAGTATTATGGTGTGTGTATAAGGTAGGACATATCTGGCGTTTTGTTTCGCAAAATTATGCAACAGCAACTTTTCTTACCTTCTTGTACCTGCTGATCTGTATTTCAGATCTGCATAAATCCTGAAAAATTGCGACTGTCAGAAAGCTACTTGAAGATGATCTGTAAAACAATCTATGCAACAGTTTGACCAAAGAACCACCATTACATGTTACGTAGACCAGTGGTCCCCAACCTTTTTGTAGCTGCGTACCGGTCAACGCTTGAAAATTTGTCCCACGTACCAGTGGGTTGGGGGGGGGTAATGTTTCTTTTTTTTTTTTGTCATAAAGAAATACAATCATGTGTGCTTACGGACTGTATCCCTGCAGACTGTATTGATATATAATGTATATATTGTGCTTTTTATGTTGATTTAATTTAAAAAAATAAAATGTATTTCTTGTGTGGCCCGGTGGTTGGGGACCACTGACGTAGACCATAAGAAGTGTTTCACTTTAGAAAAAAATATGACTCCTTTAATGCGTCCTATAATCGGGTGCGCCTTATATATGAAAAAAATCAAAAATAGACCATTCATCGGCAGTGCGCCTTATGATCCGGAAAATATGGTAAAACTCAATCTCTCATCGGTACTCACTCACAGAATGAAATGATTGCCAGTCTCTGCCGTTTGATGGCCAACAACTCGTGGAAATGGGACCTTTGAGTCTTGATGCATGCCCTTGAATAAACATAAAAAAATACAGCTGTAAGAACAAGGAATATGTTTTTTTCTGTAACAAAATTATGAGTAGTTGTAGCAATGTATTTTTCTAAAATAAAGCAAAAATAATATGCAGATAAAACACCTGCATACGGTACCTGGATGCCATGCAAATGGTGGGAGCTGATTGGTTCCCCATGTAACCAGCTCCCCCACCAAGCTGTGAAACTGAATGTTTGCAAACTGTAAAAAGGACAATTACTTTTGGGTTGTTGCAAACTGTTCCTGCGTCCACTCGCCACACCAAAAACAAATTACAATAAATCTCATATTACATTCTCCAGAGGGCTGGCCAGCTGTAGAATTCTCTGATTCATTGCCTGTAAAGGAACAAGTAAAGCTTTCACTGTTAAAAACTTTGGTGTAATGATACATCAGACATCCATGTCTGCTTACATTAATCTGTAAGCCATAGATATGAAGCGTGGAGGCCATTTCCAACAAGACTGTGGGCAAATGCTCAGAAGGTCAGCCAGATATACTAATGTCTGGTTCACCTGGACAATGGCATAGTCCGTGGCTAGTGCCTTTATCTGGAAAGTGTGGCAAAGATCAAAACATGACATTTGATATATTATTCCAAAGTAACAAGGTACAATAGACCGTTCCATTATCACTAGGTTGTTGAGGGTTAACATCCCCATCCAAGCATGAATCACTTTCACACTATTAAATAAAGTTGGAGAAAACAGACAGCGATTGGCAGTGATAAATTATCTTGTTCTATAAGATAAAACTAAATTATGGGTTTTTCATTTGTAGATTTGCATTTCTCACAGACCCATTGCAGGTTCATACTTGGCTCATTCTCAACTCACTGGATTTTACTACATGTATGTTATGATTGAAACATTTCACATTGTTGCATGTGACCAGTCTTCCTATCAGGGAATAAAACACACTGGTCAATCCCTAGTTCTTTTACATGACATATATGTTGAGTAAGAAGGACCACTGAGACAGAATAGTACTTGGTCAAGTTTTACTAAAGCTATAGGAGACCAGCGATATAGCAGCATCAAGAAGCAGTCTAAAAATCAAACGGAAAGAGTCATCTTATTGAGTACGAAAACAGCCCCTCCTTAAACCGATATGGCCTCCTTCACAAAAAGGGAGTACATTATACTCCCGGTAGACATACCAGCCTTCAAGGTGAAACGCAGCTGACTAACGATCATAAGGTAAAAAAAACCAAAATGTACACATGGGAAAATATTAGAATATATCTCCACAACATACACTTCAAAATATTTTTAACACAATTACTTGATTAGTAGAGGCAATATAATATATCTGATGTTTATCCAGCTAATAGAGCTGACCAAATGTCCGGAAAAGAGGGTAATAGTAAGCCCATTCAAAATCAATAGGGACCACAGCTGCGACCAGTCTCACTAGTGCCTCTAGAGGTAGGGACCACTGGTCTCTGCCAGTCAGCAACTGTATGGATTCGAACTGCAATTCAATAATATTGACACATAATCACAGTAATTATAATGTGGTGTGTAGTAGAGACAAAATACTATGATCTCTGACATTTATCCAGCTAATAGAACTACCACAGAATCGACTACAAACCCCTCCCCAGAGGTGTTGCAACAAAGTACTAGGTTCCATATATTTATTCTTCAGCATTGAGTGACCAAGTCTGCTTGGTCTAAAAATGAAACGATTACTGACTACAATTTTTGCTTTTTTGTTTTGGTGTTTCTTTTTATATGTAAATATATATATATATATATATATATATATATATATATATATATATATATACACATTCTGTGCGCGATGTCACGTTATCGATGGGAAAATTCATTTTTAGACAATTTGATTTGCCTGAGCGGTTAGGAGACACCGAGAGTAACAAGCGGTAGGAAATGGATGGACTTCCCGCGGGCCGGATTTTGGACACTGGCGGGCCAGATCCGGCCCGCGGGCCGTAGTTTGGCGACCACTGATGTATATGATCGGTATGGCTCATCCGACATCACTTTATGAATTAACAGCCGAATCATTCATGGATATAAATATTTAACGATAATTACCTTTAGTCAATTAATTCTAAAGTTGATTTTATTAGCATCAAGTTTACCAGCTCACAGTGGCGTTGAATGTAAACATTTAAAAAACGTGACTCAAATGTAAAAATCGATCGAGTCTTTTATAAAACTGCGTTTAAATCTACACAATGGAGAAAAATGTACTACATTACCCCCAAATCAACTGTTGATAGTGTGATTGAACACAAAAACATCGTATTCATCTAAATTTATGGGGGTTTTTAATTTGTTTTTAATTTTATAAACATTTACGGAAGGGTGGAGTGCCATCTCGGGTTGGGGAGGAGATCTTGCCCCAAGTGGAGGAGTTCAAGTACCTCGGAGTCTTGTTCACGAGTGAGGGAAGAGTGGATCGTGAGATCGACAGGCGGATCAGTGCGGCGTCTTCAGTAATGCGGACGCTGTATCGATCCGTTGTGGTGAAGAAGGAGCTGAGCCGGAAGGCAAAGCTCTCAATTTACCGGTCGATCTACGTTCCCATCCTCACCTATGGTCATGAGCTTTGGGTTATGACCGAAAGGACAAGATCACGGGTACAAGCGGCCGAAATGAGTTTCCTCCGCCGGGTGGCGGGGCTCTCCCTTAGAGATAGGGTAAGAAGCTCTGTCATCCGGGGGGAGCTTAAAGTAAAGCCGCTGCTCCTCCACATCGAGAGGAGCCAGATGAGGTGGTTCGGGCATCTGGTCAGGATGCCACCCAAGCGCCTCCCTAAGGAGGTGTTTAGGGCATGTCCGACCGGTAGGAGGCCACGAGGAAGACCCAGGACACGTTGGGAAGACTATGTCTCCCGGCTGGCCTGGGAACGCCTCGGGATCCCCCGGGAGGAGCTGGACGAAGTGGCTGGGGAGAGGGAAGTCTGGGCTTCCCTGCTTAGGCTGCTGCCCCCGCGACCCGACCTCGGATAAGCGGAAGAAGATGGATGGATGGAACATTTACAAACAGTTGAGAAATAATCAAAGTACGTACAAAAATAGTACAAAACAGCGCCAGGACGTTGTAAATTCAAAGTAACTAAAATAGAATGCAAAAAAAAAAATATATATATTTATATATATAAAACAAAGTGCAAGCCATAGGCTCACTCAATTTCAGTAAATAATTTAAATTTGGAGCACAGCATCATCGTTTTCACAGCTTTTTGGTTGTTAGGGGTAGAGAGTGTTTTAACGTAGAATTCTAATTCTTTTTTAAAGGCACAAAAAACAGATCAGGGTATTGAGAAACTTACATTTATGAATATAAAACTTAGCCAATAGTATTTGTTGTTTGTGGTTACCAGTAGGAAGAACCACGTCGAGCTGCATGAATAACTTGGCTTTAATAGACTTCAGGAGGACAGCAATTTTACATACGCACTGCATGAGAGAGTGGTAATAACTGATTCCCTGATGTGCACACCCTGGTGGTGTGTTCGAAAATTACAACAACAAAACAGTCATTTTACCAAATGATCTACATCCTTCCCTTTTAGTTAAGAGTCTTTCATTAAAGGGCAGAAAGCAATTATTCCCCGGTCACTACAAAAAGAGTACATTAAGATTGTACATAAAGGTCACCCAGGCATTGAAGCAACCAAACGCAGAGCAAGACGTATCATCTTTTGGCCATCAATGTCACGAGACATCACTGAAGAACTACTTTCTTGCACAGTGTGCAACAGCACAAAACCACATCAACAGAAAGAACCGCTCCATCTCCATCCAGTTCCAGACCTTCCCTGGTCCACAGTTGCTACAGACATTTTTGAATGGCGTGGACAACACTACCAGGTGCTAGTGGATTCCTATTCTGGATGGTTCGAAATTGACCTTCTACAAAACATCACAGCGACAGCTGTAATTTCCAAATTGAAAAGACATTTTTCAGTGCATGGTACACCACACACACTGCTATCTGACAATGCAAGACAGTACAAGTGTGAACAATTCAGGAAGTTTGCTGAGGAGTGGGACTTCATCCACACCACTAGCAGCCCAGAGTTTCCCCAGTCGAATGGACTTGCGGAAAGAGCTGTCAGGAGTGCCAAGCAACTGATGGAAAAATCCCACTTCTGACACCATGTTGTTGTTTGTGGTTACCAGTAGGAAGAACCACGTCGAGCTGCATGAATAACTTGGTTTTAATAAAGACTTCAGGAGGACAGCAATTTTACATGCACTGCATGAGAGAGTGGTAATAACTGATTCCCTGATGTGCACACCCTGGTGGTGTGTTCGAAAATTAGAACAACAAAACAGTCATTTTACCAAATGATCTACAGTATTTATGGGGGAAATGCTGTCTCATTGCGCAGTTTGATGACGTCAATGCTCCCGGAAGTAGGTTTGTATTTTTTGCTTGTACAATAAAAAGCTGTGAAAACGATGATGCTGTGTTCCAAATTTTAATTATTTACCGAACTTGTGTGAGCCTATGGTTTTGCACTTTGTTACATATATATATATATATATAACTTATTTTTGATTATTATTTATCGATTGTTTGTAAATGTTTCAGTTTATAAATAAAGTTTAAAAAAATAAAACATATTTTTATGTTTTTTAAATAATTTTATCTTTGCAACCTCATTATACTATTGGTTAAGTTTTATATTCATAAATATAAGTTTCTCAATAGCCGACCTGTTGTTTGTGCCTTTAAAAAAAGAATTAGAACTTTACTTTAAAACGCTTTGAAAAAGAAAAAAAAAATTGGATTATTTACGGAACTTTGTGAGCCTATGGCTTTATTGAGTTTACTGGCGCTGTTTTGTACTGTTTCTGTATTTGTTTTGTTTATTATTATTTCTAAACTGAAACTGAACTGAACTTTGCTTCTACGTAAAAAAGGTTTATGAAAAAAAAAAAAAATTGCTTGTACAACATTATGATGACGTCAATACTCCCGGAAGTAGGTTTGTATTTTGCTTGTACAACTTGTGTGAGCCTATGGATTTTGCGCTTTGTTATACATACATATATATATATATATATATATATATATATATATATATATATATATATATATATATATATATATATATATATATATATATATATTGCATTCTATTTTAGTTACTTTATTGAGTTTAGAACCCCCTGACGCTGATTTGTGCTGTTTTTGTACTGTTTTTGCACTTATTTTGATTATTATTATTTCTCGATTGTGTGTAAATGTTTATAAATAATGGTTTATGAAATAAAAATAAAAATAAACAATTTTTTAAAATATTTTTTAAATAATTTTACCTTTGCAACCTCATTATACTATTGGCTACGCTTTGGGGAAAAAAATTGGATTATTTACGGAACTTTGTGAGCCTATGGCTTTACACTTTGTTACATATATATATATTTTGCATTCTACTTTAGTTACTTTGTTGAGTTTACAACCCCCTGGCGCTGTTTTGTACTGTTTCTGTATTTGTTTTGTTTATTATTGTTTCCAAACTGAAACTGAACTGAACTGAACTGAACTGAACTGAACTGAACTTTGCAAGTACGTAAATGTTTGCATATTATAAATAAAGGTTTATGAAAAAAAAATTGCTTGTACAACATTATGATGACGTCAATACTCCCGGAAGTAGGTTTGTATTTTGTTTGTACAACTTGTGTGAGCCTATGGCTTTGCACTTTGTTATATCCATCCATCCATTTCCTACCGCTTATTCCCTTCGGGGTCGCGGGGGGCGCTGGAGCCTATCTCAGCTACAATCGGGCGGAAGGCGGGGTACACCCTGGACAAGTCGCCACCTCATCGCAGGGCCAACACAGATAGACAGACAACATTCACACTCACATCCACACACTAGGGCCAATTTAGTGTTGCCAATCAACTTATCCCCAGGTGTTATATTTGTTATATATATACATATATATATATATATATATATATATATATATATATATATATATATATATATATATATATATATATATATATATACATATATATATTGCATTCTATTTTAGTTACTTTATTGAGTTTAGAACCCCCTGACGCGGATTTGTGCTGTTTTTGTACTGTTTTTGCACTTATTTCGATTATTATTATTTCTCGATTGTGTGTAAATGTTGCAGTTTATAAATAATGGTTTATAAAATTAAAATGACAAATAACTATTTTTTAAAATATTTTTAAAATAATTTTACCTTTGCAACCTCATTATACTATTGGCTACGCTTTGGAAAAAAAATATTGGATTATTTACGGAACTTTGTGAGCCTATGGCTTTACACTTTGTTACATATATATATATATATATATATATATATATATATATATATATATATATATATATATATATATATATTGCATTCTACTTTAGTCACTTTATTGAGTTTACAACCCCCTGGCGGTGTTTTGTACTGTTTTTGCACTTATTTTGATTATTATTATTTCTCGATTGTGTGTAAATGTTGCAGTTTATAAATAATGGTTTATAAAATTAAAATTACAAAAAACTATTTTTTTTAAAATATTTTTAAAATAATTTTACCTTTGCAACCTCATTATACTATTGGCTAAGCTTTGGAAGAAAAAAAAAAGGATTATTTACGGAACTTTGTGAGCCTATGGCTTTACACTTTGTTACATATAGATATATATATATTGCATTCTACTTTAGTTACTTTATTGAGTTTACAACCCCTTGGCGCTGTTTTGTACTGTTTCTGTATTTGTTTTGTTTATTATTATTTCTAAACTGAAACTGAACTGAACTGAACTGAACTTTGCTTGTACGTAAATGTTGCATATTATAAATAAAGGTTTATGAAAAAAAAAAAAAATTGCTTGTACAACATTATGATGACGTCAATACTCCCGGAAGTAGGTTTGTATTTTGCTTGTACAACTTGTGTGAGCCTATGGCTTTGCACTTTGTTACATATATATATATATATATATATATATATATATATATATATATATATATATATATATATATATATATATATATATATATTGCATTCTATTTTAGTTACTTTATTGAGTTTAGAACCCCCTGGCGCTAATTTGTGCTGTTTTTGTACTGTTTTTGCACTTATTTTGATTATTATCATTTCTCGATTGTGTGTAAATGTTGCAGTTTATAAATAATGGTTTATAAAATTAAAATTACAAAAAACTATTTTTTTAAAAATATTTTTAAAATAATTTTACCTTTGCAACCTCATTATACTATTGGCTAAGCTTTGGAAGAAAAAAAATGGATTATTTACGGAACTTTGTGAGCCTATGGCTTTACACTTTGTTACATATATATATATATATATATATATATATATATATATATATATATATATATATTGCATTCTACTTTAGTCACTTTATTGAGTTTACAACCCCCTGGCGGTGTTTTGTACTGTTTTTGCACTTATTTTGATTATTATTATTTCTCGATTGTGTGTAAATGTTGCAGTTTATAAATAATGGTTTATAAAATAAAAATAAAAATAAAAACATTTTAAAAATATTTTTAAAATAATTTTACCTTTGCAACCTCATTATACTATTGGCTACGCTTTGGGGAAAAAAATTTATTATTTACGGAACTTTGTGAGCCTATGGCTTTACACTTTGTTACATATATATATATTTTGCATTCTACTTTAGTTATTTTATTGAGTTTACAACCTGGCGCTGTTTTGTACTGTTTCTGTATTTGTTTTGTTTATTATTATTTCTAAACTGAAACTGAACTGAACTGAACTGAACTTTGCTTCTACGTAAATGTTGCACATTATAAATAAAGGTTTATGAAAATTTTTAAAATTGCTTGTACAACATTATGATGACGTCAATACTCCCGGAAGTAGGTTTGTATTTTGCTTGTACAACTTGTGTGAGCCTTTGATTACTATTATTTCTCGATTGTGTGTAAATGTTTCAGTTTATAAATAATGGTTTATAAAATTAAAATTACAAAAAAACTATTTTTTTTAAATATTTTTAAAATAATTTTACCTTTGCAACCTCATTATACTATTGGCTACGCTTTGGAAGAAAAAAAATTGGATTATTTACGAAACTTTGTGAGCCTATTGCTTTACACTTTGTTACATATATATATATTTTTTTGCATTCTACTTTAGTTACTTTATTGAGTTTACAACCCCCTGGCGCTGTTTTGTACTGTTTCTGTATTTGTTTTGTTTATTATTATTTCTAAACTGAAACTGAACTTTGCTGGTGTATGTAAATGTTGCATATTTTAAATAAAGGTTTATAAAAAAAATAAAAATAAAATACTTTTTTTTTTTAAATGTTTCTTGTGCGACATTTCGATGACGTCAGTGCTGCCGGAAGTAGGTTTTGTAGTTCGCTTGTACAACTGCCGTGTTCAGTTGGATGTCAACAACTGCGATGTTTACGTAAATAATCACTTTACACTATATGGCCATATGCTTTATAATGACTAGTTTCGCACATAAACATCTACTGTAAATAGATGTCCGCTTCCAAGTTTACTCCGTGGAAGTATGAACGGAGTTTCGTCAAATCACCCGTTTGCTGTTAGCTTTGAAAGCTAGCAATGTCTGGCAAACATGCAGTTAGTTTGCTTTAGACGCCAGATGAAGGTCGCCAACACGTCTTTAATGCACACTCTGCGGCAGATGAAGTAAGGATGAACAAAGGTGATGGTGGCGAACAAAGTGGACCTTCTCAGGATGCCTACGGTCCAGAGATGCAAAGGTAAGACTACTTAGAATTGTAATTAAAATGGTGTCCGTATAATACAGAGCGATTCAAAAAAGAATACATCACATTTATTGTGAATTGAAGTGAAGTGAATTATATTTATATAGCGCTTTTCTCTAGTAACTCAAAGCGCTTTACATAGTCCATCCATCCATCTTCTTCCGCTTATCCCAAGTCGGGTCGCGGGGGCAGCAGCCTAAGCAGGGAAGCCCAGACTTCCCTCTCCCAGTCACTTCGTCCAGCTCCTCCCGGGGGATCCCGAGGCGTTCCCAGGCCAGCCGGGAAACATAGTCTTCCCAACGTGTCCTGGGTCTTCCCAGATCCACTATGGACTGGACTCACACTATTATGTTAGATCCACTATGGACTGGCCTCTCACTATTATGTTAGATCCACTATGGACTGGACTCTCACACTATTATGTTAGATCCACAATGGACTGGACTCTCACACTATTATGTTAGATCCACTATGGACTGGACTCTCACACTATTATGTTAGATCCACTGTGGACTGGACTCTCACACTATTATGTTAGATCCACTATGGACTGGACTCTCACACTATTATGTTAGATCCACTATGGACTGGACTCTCACACTATTATGTTAGATCTACTATGGACTGGACTCTCACTATTATGTTAGATCCATTATGGACTGGACTCTCACACTATTATGTTAGATCCACTATGAACTGGACTCTCACTATTATGTTAGATCCACTATGGACTGGACTCTCACTATTATGTTAGATCCACTATGGACTGGACTCTCACTATTATGTTAGATCCACTATGGACTGGACTTTCACTATTATGTTAGATCCACTATGGACTGGACTCTCACAATATTATGTTGGATCCACTATGGACTGGACTCTCACTATTATGTTAGATCCACTATGGACTGGTCCTCTCCAAGGTTTCTCATAGTCATTCACATTGACATCCCACTGGGTTGTGAGTTTTTCCTTGCCCTTATGTGGGCTCTGAACCGAGGATGTCGTCGTGGCTTGTGCAGCCCTTTGAGACACTTGTGATTTAGGGCTATATAAGTAAACATTGATTGATTGATTGATTGATTGATTGTTGAAATACCAAGTGATAATTTTGGCGTATTCTTTTTGAATCACCCTGTTTGACACAATGTCTCTTTAGTCTTCCGGATGGTGACCTGGCCTGTCATCCAGATGTTGACCCCTCTCCCCCGGAGGCCAGTGGCTTGTTGTCGTTGCCGTGGGAGATGGTGACCTATATTGCCTCACACCTTCCTGCTCAATGTGTCATCTCCGTCCTGCCAAAGGTGAGTTGCACGGGCCTCTGACTCATTGGTAATGCATCAAAAAGATCAACTGTGCAGAAGCTCCATACTTTAGTATTTTGGTGTCCGTTCAGGTCTGTTCCACTTTGCGTAACGTGGGCAAGGACAGCACTGCCTGGCAGCTGCGGGCGCGCAGACTGATTGGCTCAAAAGCTAAATTTCCTGTGGGGCCCAGGGAGGACTTTGACTGGCCCACCGCTTGTTTGGAGATGGAGCAACTGATTACCTGCTGGACCGGCATGGCACAGCATGACCTCAGACACTACCAAGCCGTTGAGGAGGAAGACCAGGGTGACCAGGGACGAGTAGAGATGGAGCCAGGGAGAGATGCACAGGGTGTTGATGAACGGTTGGTTGGTGAGCTCGTTGGCGAGCTGGAGCAGAGATTAGGGGAGAACCCGGAAGAAGATGCTTTATTTGAGGGCCACGACGGCGCTCTTGATCCTCCGGGTAATGGAGAACATGCAGAAATCATTCAGCATCAACCACCAAGAAGTTCAAGCCCACCCCCAGCACTTGAGCGCCTCACCCTGCTCTCAGGCCACATCGCCCAGGTCAACTCCGTCCTCCTGTTAGGTGGCGACGGGACGCTCTGCGCCACAGGCTCCAGAGATCGGAACGTCAATCTTTGGAAACTGCACGCGGACTCGAGCAGCGTGCTGCTGCACACCTTGCTCGGCTCCCGCAACTTCAGCACCCATCAGGGATGGGTCTGGTGTCTGGCATCTCAGGGACCCCTGCTGGCCTCGGGAGGGTTCGACAGCACGGTGCGGCTGTGGGACCTGCAGGCGTCCGGCGCCGAAAAGGGATTGATCAAGGCTGGAGGTGCCGTGCTGTGTTTGACCTGTTTGCCAGACGTCCTGCTGGCTGGCACGTTTGACGAAAGGGTCAGCGTTTACGACCCGAGAGGTGAGACGCTTTACAGACACGTCCTGGCCTTTTCATTAGGGACACAGTAGCGCTGTATCAAGACAATCCCGCCAACTTGTGTAGGACTGCACTCCATCGTACTGAGACTTCATGGAGGGAGTGTCCATTTTAAGTGCAGTTTTACACAAGCGTAAGTCAATAAGAGTGCAAATTTCACATGGTAAAAGGTTACATTTTGATTAGAGATGTCCGATAATGGCTTTTTTGCCGATATCCGATATTGTCCAACTTATAATTACCGATTCCGATATCAACCGATACCGATACATACAGTCGTGGATTTAACACATTATTATGCCTAATTCTGTTGTGATGCCCCGCTGGATGCATTAAACCAGGGGTGCTCATTACGTTGATCGCGATCTACCGGTCGATCTCGGAGGGTGTGTCAGTCGATCACCAGCCAGGCATTAAAAAAATAGTCCTAAAAATGAGCGATCATAAATCTTCACCATGACGTCACTTTCGTCACTTGATTGACATTCACGGCACCCGAGGGTCTTCTGAGATGACGCTGGCTGCTGCCAGCTCATTAAAATGACCGACTGGAAGGCGAGAAACACTTTATTTCAACAGACTCTGGCGCCGTACCTGTCGTCAAAACTCCAAAGACCGACTGCACAGTTGCACAATAAAAGCTCTGCTTCATCCTGCCTGCGCTACCAAAATAAGAGTCTCAGAAAGCTGGCGTGCACAAGCTAGCAAGCTACGGAGTTTGCCGACAATGTATTTCTTGTAAAGTGTATACAAAGGAGTACGGAAGCTGGACAAATAAGATGCCAAAAACCAACCACTTTCATGTGGTATTGGACAGAAAGGAGGACTTTTTTTCTCCTTCATTCGAAAATGCGGACGTTATCATCACCACTGTCTGATTCCAATCAATGCAAGTCATCACAATCAGGTAATACACCAACTTATATTCTTGTCTTCATGAAAGAAAGGAATCTATATGTGTTAAACATGCTTGTATTATCTTTAACCACCTTTAACTTGTCAACAATATTAACTATATGTGTTAAACATGCTTGTACTATCTTTAACCACCTTTAAGTTGTTAACAATATTAACTATATGTGTTAAACATGCTTGTTTTATCTTTAACCACCTTTAAGTTGTTAACACTATTAACTATTTGTGTTAAACATGCTTGTATTATCTTTAACCACCTTTAAGTTGTTAACAATATTAACTACAGGTAAAAGCCAGTAAATTAGAATATTTTGAAAAACTTGATTTATTTCAGTAATTGCATTCAAAGGGTGTAACTTGTACATTATATTTATTCATTGCACACAGACTGATGCATTCAAATGTTTATTTCATTTAATTTTGATGATTTGAAGTGGCAACAAATGAAAATCCAAAATTCCGTGTGTCACAAAATTAGAATATTACTTAAGGCTAATACAAAAAAGGGATTTTTAGAAATGTTGGCCAACTGAAAAGTATGAAAATGAAAAATATGAGCATGTACAATACTCAATACTTGGTTGGAGCTCCTTTTGCCTCAATTACTGCGTTAATGCGGCGTGGCATGGAGTCGATGAGTTTCTGGCACTGCTCAGGTGTTATGAGAGCCCAGGTTGCTCTGATAGTGGCCTTCAACTCTTCTGCGTTTTTGGGTCTGGCATTCTGCATCTTCCTTTTCACAATACCCCACAGATTTTCTATGGGGCTAAGGTCAGGGGAGTTGGCGGGCCAATTTAGAACAGAAATACCATGGTCCGTAAACCAGGCACGGGTAGATTTTGCGCTGTGTGCAGGCGCCAAGTCCTGTTGGAACTTGAAATCTCCATCTCCATAGAGCAGGTCAGCAGCAGGAAGCATGAAGTGCTCTAAAACTTGCTGGTAGACGGCTGCGTTGACCCTGGATCTCAGGAAACAGAGTGGACCGACACCAGCAGATGACATGGCACCCCAAACCATCACTGATGGTTTGGGTTGGTTTGGTTTGCATTTCCTTTGGAAATCGAGGTCCCAGAGTCTGGGGGAAGACAGGAGAGGCACAGGATCCACGTTGCCTGAAGTCTAGTGTAAAGTTTCCACCATCAGTGATGGTTTGGGGTGCCATGTCATCTGCTGGTGTCGGTCCACTCTGTTTCCTGAGATCCAGGGTCAACGCAGCCGTCTACCAGCAAGTTTTAGAGCACTTCATGCTTCCTGCTGCTGACCTGCTCTATGGAGATGGAGATTTCAAGTTCCAACAGGACTTGGCGCCTGCACACAGCGCAAAATCTACCCGTGGCTGGTTTACGGACCATGGTATTTCTGTTCTAAATTGGCCCGCCAACTCCCCTGACCTTAGCCCCATAGAAAATCTGTGGGGTATTGTGAAAAGGAAGATGCAGAATGCCAGACCCAAAAACGCAGAAGAGTTGAAGGCCACTATCAGAGCAACCTGGGCTCTCATAACACCTGAGCAGTGCCAGAAACTCATCGACTCCATGCCACGCCGCATTAACGCAGTAATTGAGGCAAAAGGAGCTCCAACCAAGTATTGAGTATTGTACATGCTCATATTTTTCATTTTCATACTTTTCAGTTGGCCAACATTTCTAAAAATCCCTTTTTTGTATTAGCCTTAAGTAATATTCTAATTTTGTGACACACGGAATTTTGGATTTTCATTTGTTGCCACTTCAAATCATCAAAATTAAATGAAATAAACATTTGAATGCATCAGTCTGTGTGCAATGAATAAATATAATGTACAAGTTACACCTTTTGAATGCAATTACTGAAATAAATCAAGTTTTTCAAAATATTCTAATTTACTGGCTTTTACCTGTATATACCGTATATATATATATATATGAAATACTTGACTTGGTGAATTCTAGCTGTAAATATACTCCTCCCCTCTTAACCACGCCCCCAACCCCCCCCCCCCCCCCCCGCCCCAACCACGCCCCCCGCACCCACCCCCCACCCCCCATCTCCCGAAATTGGAGGTCTCAAGGTTGGCAAGTATGGATTAAAGGCCTCACCTTTTCTCCTCCAAACATATTGCTGGGTATTGTGGCCAAACAGCTCAATTTTTGTTTAATCTAACTACAGAACCTTCCTCCAGAAGGTCTTATCTTAGTTCATGGGATGTCAGATAAAACAAAAATGTAGCTTTTTAATGATGATTTGGATTATTTTTCCTTGTTGGAGGTCTGTGCTCTTTTCTATTTTATTGTATTTGCAATTGTTTTTCTTTTTTCTTTCCCATAGCTGCTTTTACTTGCCTGAAAAGTCTCCGTCTCCATACCAACGCAGTCATGTGTCTGGCGGCCGACGACAAATACATAGTCTCCGCGGGTAAGGACTGCACTGTGGCCGTCTACGACCGCCGGGCTGACAAAACCTTGAACAAAGTCCGGGTAGGTACAAGCACGCAACATGAGTGACAAGACTTCTGTGCAAGATGGCCACCAATAGACTCCTCTGTCTTCCAGCTGAATGCTTACTTGCGTTCCATGAGCTACAGTGACAGTGAGGTGTGGGGAGGAGACCACAGGGGCGCGCTGCATTCCTTCGCCATGCGGGACGGCATATTGAAGTCCACAGCGCACTTCAACGTGGGGCACACCGCTATGATAACCGGCATTCATAAGTCACCTGGAAGCCTCTACACCTGCTCCTCTGATTGTACCGTCAAGGTGGCATGAGGTCTTATTTTACTTTTATGTATTTAACCTATTTTTATAATCAATTTATGGTTCCTGCCTTACTTCAGGTGCACATCCCATGTCGGCCTCCAAAGACTTTATGCACACTGCGTCATCAAGCTGGAGCCTCTGGGGTGAGTTAACACTGCAAAACTGATTTTAAGCCTTATTTAAAATCCTTTTATGTGATTTATTTCTATTATGCTCGATGCTGGCATTAGCAACTTGTGGGAGAATTGATCGATTTAATTGGATGTTGCATGTGCTTGTGTGTTTTTTATTTTTTGTGCATTATTTTAAGTCTTTCAATGTATTTCTATTCTGCAATAGATAGATGGATAGATAGTACTTTATTGATTCCTTCAGGAGAGTTCCCTCAGGAAAATTTAAATTCCAGCAGCACTGTACAGAATTGAGATAGAATTTAAAAAGTAAATAATAAATAAATAAATAAATAAATGGAAATAAAATAGAAAAAATAAGAATAAAAATAAAACGTAACAATAACAATAAAAATATAACAGTAAAAATAAGAATATAACAAGAGAAACTAGGCAGTAGTGACCATGTTATGAAAATACATTTAAAAAATGAAGAAAAACGGTAATACTGTCGATTATATGAAAGATGTCATGTGTATATTGCACCTTTTAAAATGTATTGCATAGGGGTGTAACGGTACACAAAAATTTCGGTTCGGTACGTACCTCGGTTTAGAGGTCACGGTTCGGTTCATTTTCGGTACAGTAAGAAAACAACAAAATATACATTTTTTGGTTATTTATTTACTAAATTTGTAAGCAATGGCTTTATCCTTTTAACATTGGGAACACTATAATAATCATGCCAATGTTAATCAACATTAAACTGCCTCAAGTTGTTGCTCAGATTAAATAAAATGACAAAACTTTTCTTCTACTTTTCTTCTGCGTAATTTATTACAGCATTTGGGAAGCCTGTAGTTGATTTTTATTATGTAAATGTTATATTTTTATCAACATGTGATAGCAGGGACCCTGCCATTCAAAACTAGGCTGCTGCATTACTAATGATTAATGTAACTATAGCTGAAAAAAATGGTACAATAGCAATAGGGAAGACTATTCATCCCTGAACACCATGGAGTTCATGTAGGCTTAATGATGCAGTTACATAATTATATCAACTATCAGAGACAGAAACTCTTCATTTAACATAATGTCCTGCTTCAACACAGCTCAATCAACACAGAAAAAGGTAAAATGAAATAACAGACAGACAGGGCTTTGCTGTCCGTAACACACACACACACTGCAAAATGAGCTAACGTTACGCTAAAAGCGAATTAGCCTTCACATCAAGCCAGGACTGCGAGCGAGCTGAGCTGCCGTTTATATTTCTAGAAGGTCAACGGGCTCATAGTGATGTCACTAGTAGTTGACTGGGAGGTGTTTATTATAATTTCATTATGTAAAGTTATCATTAATAACTGATGAAAAGCCCATCACATTAATTATATTTCTTGTCTTCCCTCCCTGCTTCCTCATTATGCCAGCTGAGTGTGGAGGCCGGAACCCTGGCTGTCGCCTCAGGGGACATGGGTGTGGAAATCTGGAGACCCAGAAAGTCATGAAGTTGCACGTGGACAAAACCGCAACACTACAACCGATTCATATATGAAATCAGGTCAACATTTTATTTAAAGCAAAGCAGTACAAAGTCAGTCTAGAATTGAGGAGATCACAATACAGTAGCATGCAGATCATGTGACCAATGACTCGCGAGACACATTAGTAGGTACCCCCGCTCAAGATTTAAAGGAACCCTACTGCCTTTATAAAGCTACTTTAACATGATAGTGAAGCCCTTGTGTACAGTAAAAAAGGCACAAGACAAGCTGTATATCAACAATTATGCACTGTGGAATACAACATTTTGATTGAGGCTGTATCTTGGCATTTTTTTTCGGAATCAGAAGTACCGTATTTTTCGGACTATAAGTTGCAGTTTTTTTCATAGCGACCTATATATGTTTTTTTCGTTTTTTATTATGCATTTTCGGCAGGTGCGAATTATACTCCGAAAAATACGGTCTTAGCCTGGGCCCAAGGGGAAAAAAACCTCATAGCCATAGCACACATAAATATGTGTGTAAGAGGGAAACATCAAATAACACAAGGGACATTAAAAGAGCACAGCTGATGCAACCAGCTGTCACTCCAGCTGTGCAATTTCTACATACTGCTACAAAAGTGAAAAAACTAAAAATAATCAACCAATAATATACATTGCGCACACATGACTGCACCATGCATAGACAAGCAACCAAACAAAAACATAATTTCAACACCCATATACACTGTGGTGGCCTCTGCGTCATCGTCTTCTGGGGTGGGGGGGAGCATGGCCAGAGATAGGAGCAGACCCAACAAAGCAACCAAGCCTGTATGCCTTCTAGTTGGTCACTGGGACTTCATTGTGAGGAAAAAAAATAATTCTAAGCCTGGGCCCCAGGAGAGGGGGTCCAGACTGATGCCAAGGGGGGAAAAACCTCATAGCCATAGCACACATAAACATGTGTGTAAGAGGGGAAAAAATCAAAGGACATTAAAGACATTAAAGGGGTAGAGCTGATGCAACCAGTCATTTATACACACAGCCACAAAAGTAAAACAACAACAATAAAAAAACAAAGCATATACTCTGTGGTGGCCTCTGCCGTGTTCCACGCATCGTCTGCTGGGGTGGGAGGAGCAGACCCAACAAAGCAACCAAGCCCTCATTCCTTCTCATTAGTCACTGGGACTTCATTGTGAGGAAAAAAAAATAAAAATCAGTCTAAGCCTGGGCCCCTGGAGAGGGGGTCCAGTCTGATACCAAGGGGGGAAAAAAACCTCATAGCCATAGCACACACAAATGTGTGTAAGAGGGAAACGATCAAAGGACATTAAAGACAATAAAGGGGTAGAGATGATGCAACCAGCCATTTCTAAACACAGCCACAAAAGTAAAACAACCACAATACAAAAAAAAATACAACGTGGTGGCCTCTGCGGTGTTCCACGTCATCGTCTGCTGGGGTGGGGGGAGCATGGCCAGAGACAGGAGCAGACCCAACAAAGCAACCAAGCCCGCATGCCTTCTCATTGGTCACTAGGACTTCATTGTGAGGAAAAAATAAATAATTCAGTCTAAGCCTGGGCCCCTGGAGAGGGGGTCCAGACTGATCCCAAGAGGAAAAAAACCCTCATAGCCATAGCACACATAAACATGTGTGAAGGACATTAAAGACAATAAAGGGGTAGAGCTGATGCAACCAGTCATTTATACACACAGCCACAAAAGTAAAACAACAATAAATAAATACAAAAACATATACACTGTGGTGGCCTCTGCGGTGTTCCATGCCATTGTCTGCTGGGGTGGGGGGAGCAGACCCAACAAAGCAACCAAGCCCTCATGCCTTCTCATTGGTCACTGGGACTTCATTGTGAAGAAAAAAAAAAAAATTCAGTCTAAGCCTGGGCCCCTGGAGAGGGGGTCGAGACTGATACCAAGGGGGGGGAAAAACCTCATAGCTATAGCACACATAAACATGTGTGAAGGACATTAAAGACAATAAAGGGGTAGAGCTGATGCAACCAGTCATTTATACACACAGCCACAAAAGTAAAAACAACAACAATAAATAAATACAAAAACATATACACTGTGGTGGCCTCTGCGGTGTTCCACGCCATCGTCTGCTGGGGTGGGAGGAGCAGACCCAACAAAGCAACCAAGCCCTCATGCCTTCTCATTGGTCACTGGGACTTCATTGTGAGGAAAAAAAAAATAATTTAGTCTAAGCCTGGGCCTCTGGAGAGGGGGTCCAGACTGATACCAAGGGGAAAAAAACCTCATAGTCATAGCACACATAAACGTGTGTAAGAGGGAAACGATCAAAGGACATTAAAGACAATAAAGGGGTAGAAATGATGCAACCAGTCATTTATACACACAGCCACAAAAGTAAAACAACAATAAATAAATTAAAAAACATAAACTGTGGTGGCCTCTGCGGTGTTCCACACCATCGTCTGCTGGGGTGGGAGGAGCAGACCCAACAAAGCAACTGTCACGACTGGGACTGTGGCGTGGTTTGTTCTCCCGAGGTGCAAGTGATTTGGACCAGACATGGCGTGAAGGTGAATACATGATTTATTTTAACACTATATATCAAAAAGGAACAAACGAAAAGCGCGCACAATGGCGGAGGTACAAAACTAGGCTATTGAAAACAAAACTTGCACATAGGCAGAAACTGTGAACAATTAAACAAAAACACCAACTGTGGCATTAATAAACAAAAAAAACTTACTTGGCATGGACTATGAAGTGCGCAGAGGTAAGAGTGTGACAGGGGTATGAATCCGGATGTCGCCAGAAAGACAAACTGAAAACAATGAACTTAAATACTACAGACATCCATCCATCCATCCATCTTCTTCCGCTTATCCGAGGTCGGGTCGCGGGGGCAGCAGCTTAAGCAGGGAAGCCCAGGTTCCCTCTCCCCAGCCACTTCGTCCAGCTCCTCCCGGGGGATCCCGAGGCGTTCCCAGGCCAGCCGGGAGAGATAGTCTTCCCAGCGTGTCCTGGGTCTTCCCCGTGGCCTCCTACCGGTCGGACGTGCCCGAAACACCTTCCTAGGGAGGCGTTCGGGTGGCATCCTGACCAGATGCCCGAACCACCTCATCTGGCTCCTCTCGATGTGGAGGAGCAGCGGCTTTACTTTGAGCTCCCCCCGAATGACAGAGCTTCTCACCCTATCTCTAAGGGAGAGTCCCGCCACTCGGCGGAGGAAACTCATTTCGGCCGCTTGTACCCGTGATCTTGTCCTTTCGGTCATGACCCAAAGCTCATGACCATAGGTGAGGATGGGAACGTAGATCGACCGGTAAATCGAGAGCTTTGCCTTCCGGCTCAGCTCCTTCTTCACCACAACGGATCGATACAGCGTCCGCATTACTGAAGACGCCGCACCGATCCGCCTGTCGATCTCACGATCCACTCTTCCCCCACTCGTGAACAAGACTCCGAGGTACTTGAACTCCTCCACTTGGGGCAAGATCTCCTCCCCAACCCGGAGATGGCACTCCACCCTTTTCCGGGAGAGAACCATGGACTCGGACTTGGAGGTGCTGATTCCCATCCCAGTCGCTTCACACTCGGCTGCGAACCGATCCAGTGAGAGCTGAAGATCTTGGCCGGAGGAAGCCATCAGGACCACATCATCTGCAAATAGCAGTGACCTAATCCTGCAGCCACCAAACCAGATCCCCTCAACGCCCTGACTGCGCCTAGAAATTCTGTCCATAAAGGTTATGAACAGAATCGGTGACAAAGGGCAGCCTTGGCGGAGTCCAACCCTCACTGGAAATGTGTCCGACTTACTGCCGGCAATGCGGACCAAGCTCTGACACTGATTATACAGGGAGCGAACTGCCACAATAAGACAGTCCGTTACCCCATACTCTCTGAGCACTCCCCACAGGACTTCCCGGGGTACACGGTCGAATGCCTTCTCCAAGTCCACAAAGCACATGTAGACTGGTTGGGCAAACTCCCATGCACCCTCAAGGACCCTGCCGAGAGTATAGAGCTGGTCCACAGTTCCACGACCAGGACGAAAACCACACTGTTCCTCCTGAATCCGAGGTTCGACCATCCGGCGTAGCCTCCTCTCCAGTACACCTGAATAGACCTTACCGGGAAGGCTGAGGTAAGAGTGTGACAGGGGTATGAATCCGGATGTTGCCAGAAAGTCAAACTGAAAACAATGAACTTAAATACTACAGACATGATTAACGAAAACAGGTGCGTGACTCAAAACGTGAAACAGGTGCGTGACGTGACAGGTGAAAACTAATGGTTGCTATGGTGACAAACAAACAAAAGTGCACAAAAAGTCCAAAAACAAAACCGAACATGACTAAAACAAAACATGATCACACAGACATGACAGCAGCCAAGAGAGCTGACTCCAACCTCGGCCGCCGACCAACTCTCGGCCAGTGTCCAGTCCGCATGGATGAGCGAGGACACGTCCAAGGAGACCGAGGTGTCCGATACCTGCTCATTCAGCCAAGACACTGTGAAGCTTGTCCGTCCGCAGCCCTGTCTCTTCATCCGCATCTCCTCCAGTCTCTCCAAACGGACTCTGGGTGTGGCAGAGACCCAGCAGCTGGTCTCCACGGCCAAAAAAAGCTCCCGGTCGGCAGATCCAGAAGCCCACAAAAAAGCACCGCAGAAGTCACGATAGTGCCACCCCTTGTCACACAGTCCCAAAGGATCCCGAACCAAAAGGCAAAAAAATTAAAGAAGAGGAACACAAAAGGATGACACAAGAGCACGGAGCTCCTGCCACCAGCAGCGGTGCCATCTTGGGGAAAAACAAAACAAAACGTAAGTTACCCTAAATATTAGAAACACCTCGTCTTATTTGTTACCTGAAAGTGCACACGATTTACTGCTCTTTTATAACATCTTGCAGGTGTACCTACTGTATATTTGTAGTGTTGTTTTTGCCACTCTTGACTTCACTTCTATACACTCACGCTTTTACTGTTCACATCAACTACATTCAGGATACTCATGCATTAAAGACGACCAGCTATGACATCATTTGTCTCTTCAATTAATGCAGTGGAAACAAAATCAGTTCTTACTAGAGATGTCCGATAAATGCTTTAAAATATAATATCGGAAATTATCTTTATCGGTTTCAAAATTATCGGTATCAAAAAGTAAAATGTATGACTTTTTAAAACGCCGCTGTGTACACGGACGTAGGGAGAAGTACAGAGCGCCAATAAACCTTTAAAGGCACTGCCTTTGCGTGCCGGCCCAGTCACATAATATCTGCGGCTTTTCACACACACACACGTGAATGCAAGGCGTACTTGGTCAACAGCCATACAGGTCACACTGAGGGTGGCCGTACAAACAACTTTAACACTGTTACAAATATGCGCCACACTGTGAACCCACACCAAACAAGAATGACAAAACACATTTCGGGAGAACATCCGCACCGTAACACAACATAAACCGGGAGACCGGGCTTTCGGCTCCGCCGCTCCCAGTCTGTGGAATGCTCTCCCTGACCACCTGAGGGCACCACAGACTGTGGATGCTTTTAAAAATTGCTTAAAAACCCTTCATTTTAAAAAAGCCTTTTTTTTAGATATATGCATACTAGTTTTAGCTGTTTGGCTGTTCTAGTTTTTGTTTTTATTCATTTTTTATTATCTTTAATTTAGAAATGCTTTAAAATGTAATATCGGAAATTATTGGTATGGTTTTTTTTATTATCTGTATCGTTTTTTTTTGTTTTTTTTTATTAAATCAACATAAAAAACACAAGATACACTTACAATTAGTGCACCAACCCAAAAAACCTCCCTCCCCCATTTACACTCATTCACACAAAAGGGTTGTTTCTTTCTGTTATTAATATTGTGGTTCCTACATTATATATCAATATATATCAATACAGTCTGCAAGGGATACAGTCCGTAAGCACACATGATTGTGCGTGCTGCTGGTCCACTAATAGTACTAACCTTTAACAGTTAATTTTACTCATTTTCATGAATTTCTAGTTTCTATGTAACTGTTTTTATATTGTTTTACTTTCTTTTTTATTCAAGAATTTTTTTAAAATGTATTTATCTTTTTTTATTTTATTAATATTTTAAAAAAAAGGACCTTATCTTCACCATACCTGGTTGTCCAAATTAGGCATAATAATGTGTTAATTCCACGACTGTATATATCAGTATCGGTTGATATCGGTATCGGTAATTAAAGAGTTGGACAATATTGGAATATCGGATATCGGCAAAAAGCCATTATCAGACATCCCTACTTTTTTTATTTATTTTTTTATTTTATTTTATTTTTTCAAATTTTATTTTATTTTATTTTCTTAATACACTGTAGCACTTTGAGGTTGTTTACTCAATGTAAAGTGCTTTTTACAAATAAAAAATATTATTATTAACAACAGAACAAATACCCAGTACCCCTTGCAGCACTAACTCTTCCGGGACGCTACAATATACATCCCCCCCAAACCCACCGACCTCAACCTCCTCATGCTCTCTCAGGGAGAGCATGTCCCAAATTCCAAGCTGCTGTTTTGAGGTATGTTAAAAAAATAAAAAATAAAAAATATGGCAGTGCCATGTTGGCATTTTTTCCAATAACTTGAGTTGATTTATTTTGGAAAACCTTGTTACATTGTTTAATGCATCCAGCAGTGCCTCACAAACAAAATTAGGCATAATAATGTGTTGATTCCTTGACTGTATATATCGGTATCGGTTGATATCAGTATCGGTAATTAAAGAGTTGGACAATATTGGAATATCGGATATCGGCAAAAAGCCATTATCGGACATCCCTACTTTTTTTATTTTTTTTATTTTTATTTTATTTTTTTAAATTTTATTTTATTTTATTTTTTTAATACACTGTAGCACTTTGAGGTTGTTTACTCAATGTAAAGTGCTTTTTACAAAAAAAAAAAAATAATATTATTATTATTATTAAACACAACAGAACAAATACCCAGTACCCCTTGCAGCACTAACTCTTCCGGGACGCTACAATATACATCCCCCCCAAACCCACCGACCTCAACCTCCTCATGCTCTCTCAGGGAGAGCATGTCCCAAATTCCAAGCTGCTGTTTTGAAGTATGTTAAAAAAATAAAAATTAAAAAAATATGGCAGTGCCATGTTGGCATTTTTTTCCATAACTTGAGTTGATTTATTTTGGAAAACCTTGTTACATTGTTTAATGCATCCAGCGAGGCATCACAAACAAAATTAGGCATAATAATGTGTTGATTCCACAACTGTATATATCGGTATCGGTTGATATCAGTATCGGTAATTAAAGAGTTGGACAATATTTTTATTTTTATATATTTTATTTTTTATTTTATTTTATTTTTTTAATACACTGTAGCACTTTGAGGTTGTTTACTCAATGTAAAGTGCTTTTTACAAATAAAATATATTATTATTATTATTATTATTATTATTAAACAACAGAACAAATACCCAGAATCCCTTGCAGCACTAACTCTTCCGCATTTTTTCCCCCATAACTTGAGTTTATTTATTTTGGAAAACCTTCTTACATTGTTTAATGCATCCAGCGGGGCATCACAAACAAAATTAGGCATAATAATGTGTTAATTCCACGACTGTATATATCGGTATCGGTTGGTATCGGTAATTAAGAGTTGGACAATCTCGGAATATCGGCAAAAAAAGCCATTATCGGACATCTCTAGTTCTTACTGTTTTTCAGTGCACTCAAATGACATATTGACCTTATCTTTTCATTCAAGACACTTAAGATGCAGACTGACATCAACAAAACAGAAGAATAAAGTACTAACTTGGTGTCTTAAAGCAGCACACAGGACTTCTTATCTTTGAATGGGTTGGAGGAGGCTGCAATTCCAGTGAGCAGAGGGTCAGTGCGTCTGTTGTCCTGGCAGTACTGCACCAAATCTACAGCCGTCAGCGAGATCTGGGACACAGGTGGAGACATTTTTACAAGAATGGAAACATTTTTTTTTTTTCAAATATCTGGCACACATACTACCATACCAGCAGCCAACATACCTTAATTCTCTCCATGCTGGCCTCCACCCGAAGCTGCTCCACCACTTTTTGCACGTGAGCCAGACTATTACTGCAACTCATTTCTTTCAACAACCCAAAAAGGTTTTTCAAGGGAAAAGGGGGGAAAAAATTGTGATTTTTGAACAGGTTCAGGTCCAAAAAGCTTCTGTTTTGAACCTGCACTCCAGTTCTATTCACTGCTGCTGTTGAGTGGAGGGGTTGAGAGGTCCTTTTAATGCTGCTTTAAAGGTCATCTGGAAAAGGTCACAAAAAGCACGTCATAAAAAATATTTAATGCTTCCCATGCAATGTTTACTCACAAAATATCTCATATATACCTTTTTATAGATGTATGAACTTGTAAATCTATAATTGTAAAAAAAAAAAAAAATAGTCTAGCCTTATTTATAAAGTGTTTTAATATTAGATTTTGGCAGAGAAGCATCCAGCACAAACATGAAAAAGATTGAGCTCTTACACTTACCTTATTTTTTTCATTTTTTCATTTATTTCAGGCAATGACATAAAAAAAGTACACAGTTGACAACATATAATAATATAAATTAATATAGTGCAAAAATTAATGTACAGTATGTAATGCACCTGAAATAAAATAAAAATTTTGTTGAAAAATATATAAGATTATTATAATTTATTTTGTGCGAGAACATGTGTTTTTGGTTGTAAGTATAGGAAGTAATACACCAATGTACCACTGGGTTGTTGTTAGCGGTAGTGAGTTCATTTAATTAAACGTCGAAGAAGATCTTCATGAAGTACTGTTTTTGCTTCCTTTTTTTTGCCGTAGTTTGTATCTTTATTTTTAGAAAATATATAGTGAATATATTTTTAAATACACATCTTGAAAAATGTATATTGTATTGTATGTGAATATCTGTATCATAGTTTGTTGAAATAAAGTCCAGCATTTTTTATAAAGTGTTTTAACATTAGATTTTGTCAGAGAAGCTTCCAGAACAAACATAAAAATATTGAGCTCTTACACTTACCTTAAATAAAATGAAAACATTTACGAAAAATATGTAAGGTTATTTTTTCTTTTATGCGAGAAAATGTGTTTTTGGTTTTAAGTATAGGAAGTAATACAACAATGTACCACTGGGTTGTTGTTAGCGGTAGTGAGTTCATTTCAATAGAATACAATAGAAAGTACTTTATTGATCCCTGGGGGGAATTCAGCACCACAGTTCGCTCACAATAGACAATAATAATAATAAATAATATAATATATATAATATATGAATAATATAAATATATTCTACGTATATTCTACATTTAAGTGCAGTCAAGAAGGAGCATTATACAGGATTGTCTCAGAAAATTAGAATATTGTGATAAAGTTCTTTATTTTCTGTAATGCAATTAAAATAACAAAAATGTCATACATTCTGGATTCATTACACATCAACTGAAATATTGCAAACCTTTTATTATTTTAATATTGCTGATTATGGCATACAGCTTAAGAAAACTCAAAAATCCCATCTCTAAAAATTAGAATATTTCCTCAGACCAAGTAAAAAAAAAAAGATTAACAGCAAAACAATCAAACATTTGAAAATGTCAATTAATGCACTAGGCCACTACTCAGTGGCCTAGTGGTTAGAGTGTCCGCCCTGAGATCGGTAGGTTGTGAGTTCAAAATCCCGGCCGAGTCATACCAAAGACTATAAAAATGGGACCCATTACCTCCCTGCTTGGCACTCAGCATCAAGGGTTGGAATTGGGGGTTAAATCACCAAAAATGATTCCCGGGCGCGGCCACCGCTGCTGCCCACTGCGCCCCTCACCTCCCAGGGGGTGATCAAGGGTGATGGGTCAAATGCAGAGAATAATCTCGCCACACCTAGTGTGTGTGTGTGACAATCATTGGTACTTTAACTTTAACTTTAACTTTTACTTGGTTGGGAATCCTTTTGCACGGATTACTGCATCAATGCGGTGCGGCATGGAGGCAATCAGCCTGTGGCATTGCTGAGGTGTTATGGATGCCCAGGATGCTTCAATAGCGGCCTTTGGCTCATTTGCATTATTGGGTCTGGTGTCTTTCAGCTTCTTCTTCACAATACCCCACACATTCTCTATGGGGTTCAGGTCAGGGGAGTTGGCAGGCCAATCGAGGACAGTAATGCCATGGTCAGTACACCAGTTACTGGTGGTTTTGGCACTGTGGGCAGGTGCCAGATCATGTTGGAAAATTCAATCATCATCTCCATAGAGCTTTTCAACAGATGGAAGCATGTAGTGCTCTGAAATCTGATTGACTCTGGACTTGATGAAACACAGTGGACCAACACCAGCAGCGGACATGGCTCCCAAAACCATTGCTGACTGTAGGAACTTCACACTGGATTTCAAGCAACTTGGATTTTGCTCCTCTCCAGCCTTCCTCCAGACTCTAGCGCCTTGACTTCCAAATGAAATACAAAACTTGCTTTCGTCTGAAAGCAGGACTCTGGACCACTCTGCAACTGTCCAGTGCTTCTTTTCCATAGCCCAAGTCAGACGCTTCTAGAGATTTTAGAGCACTACATGCTTCCATCTGTTGAAAAGCTCTATGGAGATGATGATTTCATCACCACACCCCACTATCGCAGAGTCATCAGAAAACTTCTAAAGGTGGCAGGACTCTGAGTGATAGTGGAAATCGGTGGTGTAGATGGTGAAGAGGAAGGGGGAGAGGACTGTGCCCTGCAGGGCGCTGGTGTTGCTGACCAGCCTGTCAGACACACAGTCCTGCAGTCGCACGTACTGTGGTCTGTCAGTCAGGTAATCAACAACCCAGGACACCAAGGGGGCCTCCACTTGCATCGCATCCAACTACACATTGCCCAGGCCGTATGGTATCGAAAGCACTGGAGAAGTCAAAAAACAAGACCCTCACACTGATCGCAGGCTTGTCTAGGTGGGTGTGGGCTTGGTTCAGCAGATAGATGACTGCGTCCTCCACTCCCAATCAGGGCTGGTAGGCAAATTGGAGTGGGTCCAGGTAGAGCTTGATTGTAGGGCGGAGTTGTTCCAGGACCAACCTCTCCATAGTTTTCATGATATGGGAGGTTAGAGCCACCGGCCTGTAGTCCTTCGACGTGCTGGGTGGCGTGCACTTGGGGATGGGGACCACGCATGAGGTTTTCCACAGTGTGGGGGCTTTCTGCTTTCTGCAGCCTAAGGCTCATGTTGAAGATGCGCTGGACCACACCTCACAGCTGTGGGGCGCAGGCTTTGAGCACCCTGGGGCTCACACCGTCAGGACCTTGCGGCCTTGCCTGTTTGTAACTTATTTAGCTGTGCATTCACCTGTTCTGCAGACAGACACACTGGGGTGGTCTCAGGTTGTTGGGTCATCAAGCTGAGGGTGAGGTGTTAAGTGGAGGGATCAGGTAGTCATTGGAGTTGGGGGGCTGCGAGGGGGGGATGGATTGGTTCGCTGAAGTTGACAGGGGGCCGGCTGGAATGTCTTGGGGTGGGCAGGAGCTTGTCGGGGCCACTATGTCAAACCTGTTAAAGAACTGGTTTAGCTCATTGACCCTCTCTTTTTCTCCGTCCACCCCCCCTACCCCCGGCGGTTTGAGGCCGGTGATGGTCTGCATACCTCTCCAAACCGCCTTCATGTTCTTGTATCTTCAGCTTCTCTTCCAGCTTCCTCCTGTAGTTCTCCTTGGCGTCCCTGAGTTTGGTTAAACCTTAAAACGTCGAAGAAGATCTTCATAAGGTTTGTGCTTCCTTTTTTTTTACGGGAGTTTATCTTTATTGTTAGAAAATATATAGTGAATATATTTTTTAACACATCTTGGAAAATGTATATTGTATTGTACGTGAATTTATGTATCATAGTTTGTTGAAATAACGCCTTTTTTATAAAGTGTTTTAATATTAGATTTTGGCAGAGAAGCATCCGGAACAAACAGTAAAAGATTGAGCTTTTACACTTACCTTAAATAAAATGAAAACATTTTTGAAAAATATGTAAGGTTATTGTTTCTTTTATGCGAGAAAATGTGTTTTTGGTTTTAAGAATTGGAAGTGATACACCAATGTACCACTGGGTTGTTGTTAGCGGTAGTGAGTTCATTTAATTAAACGTCGAAGAAGATCATAAGGTACTGTTTGAGCTTCCTTTTTATGGTAGTTTGTATCTTTGATTATTGTTTGAAAAATATAGCGAAAATATATTTTTAAATACACATCTTGTTAAAATGTATATTGTATTGTATGTGAATATCTGTATCATAGTTTGTTGAAATAAAGTCCAGCCTTTTTTTATAAAGTGTTTTAATATTAGATTTTGGCAGAGAAGCATCCAGAACAAAAAAATAAAAGATTGAGCTTTTACACTTACTTTAAATAAAATAAAAACATTTTTGAAAAATATGTAAGGCTATTGTTTATTTCATGCGAAGAAGGTGTTTTTGGTTTTAAGTATTGAAAGTAATACACCAATGTACCACTGGGTTGCTGTTAGCGCTAGTGAGTTCATTTAAATAAACGTCGAAGAAGATCTTCATTGATTGATTGATTGATTGAGACTTTTATTAGTAGATTGCACAGTACAGTACATATTCCGTACAATTGACCACTAAATGGTAACACCCGAATCAGTTATTCAACTTGTTTAAGTCGGGGTCCACGTTAATCAATTCATGGTAAAATTCATGTTTGTGCTTCCTTTTTTTTTTTTTACAGTAGTTTCTATCTTGATTATTGTTTTTAATGGTTTACAATTATCAATCAAATCTTGGAGAATGATTAAGAGTACAAAAGCCCTTAAATTGATATATTTGGTAAAAACATTTAAAAGTGATTTAGGTTGCCCTTTTTTTTAATTAT
The DNA here is from genome assembly GCF_033978685.3 of Nerophis lumbriciformis. Lineage (NCBI taxonomy): Eukaryota > Metazoa > Chordata > Actinopteri > Syngnathiformes > Syngnathidae > Nerophis > Nerophis lumbriciformis. Next base: position 10,194,741 of record NC_084569.2, read on the forward strand.
ATTTTTTTATTATTATTATTTATTAATATTTAATACTCTGATCTGTATTTGCTTTTGTTTACTTTCCTTGTTGCTGAAAGTGCCTTGACTGTTGTGTGAATTATAAATGTATGTTTTTTGTTCAATAAAAAAAAAAATATATAACGGAAATATTTTTTAATACATATATTGGAAAATGTATATTGTATTGTACATGCATTTCTGTATCACGGTTTGTTGAAATAAAGTTTTGGCAAAAAAAAAAAAAAAGGTTGGTGCGTTTCCGCTTTCCGCAGTGCAACAATAAAGTGCGACAGATGCGGGTGTTTCTTGGCAGCGTTGTTCTTTTTATGTGGTGGAAACTATTGAATTCCTCGACGCTTTCTTTTCCAGCGTCTTTTTAAGGTATGTGAACATTTTATCTATAGTCCTATTGCGTTGTCTTTTTTTTACGTGTTTGGTAAGAGCAAGCGATTGTTTTTAGCTTGTGTTTAGCTAAACCTACAAACCGGAAGTTGATAATTCGTTTAGTAATCAGTACTAGTTAAAGTTACACGCTTTGTAATGATTCTTTGTTTTTCAGTGGCGGGACAAACCCCCCAAAATAAAATAAATCTCGCTACGTAAACATTACTTGGATGTGTGGTTAAGCTAGTCGCATATTTTTGCTGTTTGATAAGGGCAAGCGATAGTTTTTAGCTAACCTATAAACCGGAAGTTGATATTTCGTTCAGTAATCAGTACAAGTTGAAGTTAAACGCTTTGTAATGGTTATTTGTTTTTCAGTGGCGGGACAAACCCCCAAAAATAAAATAAATCTCGCTACGTAAACATTACTTGGATGTGTGGTTAAGCTAGTCGCATATTTTTGCTCTTTGATAAGAGCAAGCGATAGTTTTTAGCTAACCTATAAACCGGAAGTTGATATTTCGTTTAGTACTAGTTAAAGTTACACGCTTTGTAATGGTTCTTTGTTTTTCAGTGGTGGGACAAACCCGAAAAAAGAAAATAAATGTTGCTACGTAAGCTTTACGCGGATGTGTGGCTTGTGCAGCCCTTTGAGAAACTCGTGATTTAGGGCTATATAAATAAACTAACACCCTCCCTTCCACATCCTACCTCCCCGGATTGTAAATAATCAAATGTAAATAATCAAATGTAGATACTTATTCTTATGCTTTCTGATCTCTCTCTCTATGCCCACTACTTGCTGTACATATCCTACCAAGTCAGTCCTACACTGTTCCAATGTCCATTTCTCTGATGATGCAATTGTTGATGACTGAAGTGTTGATATCAACCAAACCTAACCCCCCCCCCCTCTACATCCCACACCCCAGAATGTAAATAATGTAAATAATTCAATGTATATACTCTGAAGGGACGGCGTGGCGAAGTTGGTAGAGTGGCCGTGTCAGCAATCGGAGTGTTGCTGGTTACTGGGGTTCAATCCCCACCTTCTACCATCCTAGTCACGTCCGTTGTGTCCTTGGGCAAGACACTTCACCCTTGCTCCTGATGGCTGCTGGTTAGCGCCTTGCATGGCAGCTCCCGCCATCAGTGTGTGAATGTGTGTGTGAATGGGTGAATGTGGTAATACTGTCAAAGCGCTTTGAGTACCTTGAAGGTAGAAAAGCGCTATACAAGTATAACCCATTTATGATTATCTTGTGTGATGACTGTATTATGATGATAGTATATACCAGTGGTTCTCTTGAAGGTATGCCAAGGGGTACGTGAGATTTTTTTTAAATATTCTAAAAATAGCAACAATTCAAAAATCCTTTATAAATATAAATAAAAAGCTATCTTTTTTTCCAAATAGTTCAAGAAAAACCACTACAAATGAGCAATATTTTGCACTGTTATACAATTTAATAAATCAGAAACTGATGACATAGTGCTGTATTTTACTTCTTTATCTCTTTTTTTCAACCAAAAATGCTTTGCTCTGATTAGGGGGTACTTGAATTAAAAAAAATTTCACAGGGGGTACATCACTGAAAAAAGGTTGAGAACCACTGGTGTATACAGTATCTGTATCATGAATCACGACTTAAACAAGTTGAAAAACTTTCGGGTGTTACCATTTAGTGGTCAATTGTACAAAATATGTTCTGCACAGTGCAATCTACTAATAAAAGTTTCAAATTGATTTATATATATTTTTGCTCTTTGACCAACCTCCTCTCCACCTGTCAGTTTTAGGAGAAGGAATGGCAGAACACGCCCCCTCTGTTGCCCTTGAGGCTGTTCATAAAACCACCAGTGACCTACCGAAGGACCTACCCATGATTAAAGGCTACGACTTCAACCAGGGTGTGAATCTCCATGCTGTGTTGCAGTCATACCTCACCACGGGCTTCCAGGCCAGCAGCCTTGGCTTGGCCATCCAGGAGATCAACCACATGGTGAGGATGCTGAAGGGAGTGGATTTGCCGATAAAGCCAGATCTGGGCAAAATGCGGGCCACTTGCGGCCCATTGAGACAGTGTTTTTCAACCACTACATACAGTCTGGTGTGCCGTGGGAGATTATGTAGTTTCACCTATTTGGGTTAAAAATATTTTTTGCAAACGAGTAATTTTAATCCGCAAATAATGTGCCGTTGTTTAGTGTCGGTGCTTTCTGGAGCTCGGCAGAGTAACCATGTTATTCTCTTCCATATCAGTAGGTGGCAGCCGGTAGCTAATTGCTTTGTAGATGTCGGGAACACGTCGTGTGACACGACGACGTGTT
>NC_084569.2:10202458-10229958 GCF_033978685.3 Nerophis lumbriciformis
TTTACTGTACTACTATATGAGTACATATGTTCTATTATTTCATTGAAAATAAAACAGCAAAGTCCATTTGGCTGTCATCTGTTTTAATTATGAGACACAATTGTGTCAAAGTCATGATTTTTTTTTTCATGCTTGAAATAAGAAATTATTACTTTAAAAAATGTAGTTTTATACTTGTGAGTGTTGATGACACAGCTTTGCAACAGTTGATATTCTAGTTTCAAGCATGTTTTACTCAATATAGGTCATCAAATCTCAGCAACAAGCTGTAATATCTTACTGAGATCATTTCGGACCAAAACCCTTAAAACAAGTAAAACACTCTAACATAAAATCTGCTTCATGAGAAGAATTATCTTATCAGACAGAAAATAAGCAAATATCACCCTTTTTTGAGATATTTAATTTTACTTAGGTTTCAGTTTTTGCAGTGTGTGCATAATTGAAAACAGGTCTCACTGGTTTAAGTTATTTCTACGGGCTTGGGTGCCGAGGGCGATGCACAGAGTGAGATCTTCTTCTCCCTGTTTGAAGCGAGCGATTATTATACGCAAAGTGTCTGTCACTCAAATGCCTGTGACGGCGGAGAAAGGAAAACCCTCAGCCTCTTGCCGTTAAGTTATCGCACTAATGAAAACCTCAATGTCGATTCGATGTCTATTAATTGCGCAGCCCTATTGAATAGAATAATTATTGGCACTGTAATCACATCCCAATGTTTTAGGCATTTAACGAATACTGCATCGGTCTAAAAGACAATCAAAGACATAAACAGAAGTGAATACAACATTGTGCTTTGACGTTATGACACAGGTAAATGTCTGTAATGTGTCAAACTCTCTTCCATGCTCTTTCTTCAAGGATTGGAAACCTCCTCGTGCCAAATGATAACTACTGCAAATTTGAAGACTGGCTCATGCCCATATTGGACCAGATGTTGTTGGAGCAGAACACAGAGGTGAGGATACTTACAGTAATTACATAGCAAGTTGAACTATTTACTTACTACTAACTTATTTTGTGATTACAGTAGTTGTAAATGAATTGAAATGACGTTATAGGGCACACGTTGGACACCTTCTAAAATGATCCACCGCCTTGGCAAGGAGATCAACAATACGGAGTCAGTCTACTACTGGGCATACAAGGTTAGTCTCCTGGTATTTTTGATGACTACCGTAAATGCTCTAATTGACGCTTCTATTCAATTAACCGCAGAGTCACCTGTAGTTGTGTGGTGTATGAAAGCAAACAATTGCAGTGGTCAAAAAACATTGGCTTAACATCACTTACATACTCTTTAAAACTATGGTCTTCAACAGGGGGTCCACAGAGGTACTGAGAACCCCTCTTATTTCATTGTATATGTATGTCTTATATGTATAGCAGTGTTTCCCCCAGAAAATGTGTTATCACGTCTCCACCTCATGGCTGAATGCTGATATACAAGTCCTAGCTACCTGAGATACTAAGTATGTCATTATTATGACTTACTAAGTCAAAATAATGGCTTACTAAGTCACAATAATGACAAAATAATGACTTACTAAGTGAAACTAATGACTTACTGTAAGTAAGCGTTTGAAAATAAGCGTTTGAAAAAAAGAGTTAAAAGTGGGGCCACATGCTGACATATGCTCAACTCATCATGCTTAATTTATTACAGCATTTGGGAAGCCTGTAGTTGATTTTTATTATGTATATGTTATATTTTTATCAACGTGTGATAGCAGGGACCCTGCCATTCAAAACTAGGCTGCTACATTACTAATGATTAATGTAACTATAGCTGAAAAAAATAGTACAATAGCAATAGGAGAGACTATTAATCCCTGAACACCATGGAGTTCATGTAGGCTTTATGATGCTGTTACATTATTGTATCAACTATTAGAGACAGAAACTCTTCATTGTCCTTTTTTGCTGCTTCAACACAGAAAAAGGTCAAGTGAAATAACTTAGTTGTTAACTGTAGGTCAATAATGCTTGTCTTTCTCTCAGACAGACAGGGCTTTGCTGTCGGTAACACACGCACGTACACACACCGCACAGTGAGCTAACGTTACGCTAAAAGCTAATTAGCCTTCACCTCAAGGACTGCGAGCGAGCTGAGTTGCCGCTTATGTTTCTAGAACATCAACAGGCTCATAGTGATGTTACTACCTGGGAGGTGTTTATTATAATTTGAGGAGAGTCCGCTGCTTTACCTGCTAAACACCTTTCTGCTCACCCCGTCTCTCGGCACTGACTTTATGCACTCTGAATACGCACCGCTGATTGGCTGTTATCGCTCTGCGTGTAACCAATCAGATGGTTCTGTGGGTGTGACAATGCTGGGGGAGAGCAGCGCAGCAGAGAGACGTACTTGTTAAGACGTTAGTTTAGGCGGTGGCTCTTTGTTGTTAAGGCGACTGCCTTAACAACAAAGCGCTGCGGGAAACCCTGTATAGATATTATCATTATTATTTAGTTTTATTGTGAAGCTTGTATGGTTGGCTTTGGAGTACCGGTACTTGACAAATGTAATGTGAGACGTGATGGTGAGACAGACAGATGTACATATTTTCCCCAGAAAAGTACCTTAAGTTGTTATTTTTATTATTCTTTTTTAATAATAGCATTTAAGATAACTTGATTGCCTTATAAGTTAATTTATGTATTCTAGCGATAAGACCTTTTTGACACTAAAGCTCTGCTTAAATCACTGTCTAGGAACAGAACCCATTCCTAACCCGAGGACTATAACAAAGTACCTTTAGGACCAGTTTGATTTAAAACACAATTTATGCAAGATTTATAAGTAGGGGATCCCGCTCCATCAATCAATCAATCAATCAATCAATCAATGTTTATTTATATAGCCCTAAATCACAAGTGTCTCAAAGGGCTGCACAAGCCACGACGACATCCTCGGTTCAGAGGATGTCATCGTTCAAGCAAAAACTCACAACCCAGTGGGATGTCAATATGAATGACTATGAGAAACCTTGGAGAGGACCGCAGATGTGGGTGACCCCCACCCCCTCTAGGGAAGACCGGATGCAATGGACGTCGAGTGGGTCTAGCACAGGGGTGCTCACACTTTTTCTGCAGGCGGGCTACTTTTCCTTTGATCAAGTCGTGGGGATCTACCTCATTCATATATATAATTTACATTTACTTATTTATGAAATATATGTTTTTGTTAACAAGTTAAAGGTGTTTAATGATAATGCAAGCATGTTTAACACATATAGTTAATATTGTTAAAAAATTAAAGGTGTTTAATGATAATACAAGTATGTTTAATACATATAGTTAATATTGTTAACAAGTTAAATGTGTTTAATGATAATACAAGCATGTTTAATACATAGTTAATATTGTTAAAAAATTAAAGGTGTTTAATGATAATACAAGAATGTTTAATACATATAGTTAATATTGTTAACAAGTTAAAGGGTGTTTAATGATAATACAAGCATGTTTAATACATATAGTTAATATTGTTAACAAGTTAAAGGTGTTGAATGATAATACAAGCATGTTTAACACATAGTTAATATTGTTAAAAAATTAAAGGTGTTTAATGATAATACAAAAATGTTTAATACATATAGTTAATATTGTTAACAACTTAAAGGTGTTTAAAGATAATACAAGCATGTTTAACACATATAGTTAATATTGTTAATAAGTTAAAGGTGTTTAAAGATAATACAAGCATGTTTAACACATATAGATTCCTTTCTTTCTTGAAGACAAGAATATAAGTTGGTGTATTACCTGATTCTGATGACTTGCATTGATAGAAATCAGACAGTGGTGCTGATAAGGTCCGCATTTTCGAATGGAGGAGAAAAAAAGTCCCCCTTTCTGTCCAATACCACATGAAAGTGGTTGATTTTTGGCATCTTATTTGTCCAGCTTCCGTACTCCTTTGTATGCACTTTACAAGAAATACATTGTCGGCAAACTCCGTAGCTTGCTAGCTTGTGCACGCCAGCTTTCTGAGACTCTTATTTTGGTAGCGCAACTGTGCAACTGTGCAGTCGGTCTTTGGAGTTTTGACGACAGGTACGGCGCCAGAGTCTGTTGAAATAAAGTGTTTCTCGACTTCCAGTCGGTAATTTTAATGAGCTGGCAGCAGCCAGCGTCATCTCAGAAGACCCTCGGGTGCCGTGAATGTCAATCAAGTGACGAAAGTGATGTCATAGTGAAGATTTATGATCGCTCATTTTTAGGACTATTTTTTTAATGCCTGGCTCGTGATCGACTGACACACCCTCCGAGATCGACCGGTAGATCGCGATCGACGTAATGAGCACCCCTGATTTAAAGGCTAGAGTATACAAATGAGTTTTAAGATGGGACTTAAATGCTTCTACTGAGGTAGCATCTCTAACTGTTACCGGGAGGGCATTCCATAGTACTGGAGCCCCAATAGAAAAGTCTCTATGGCCCGCAGACTTTTTTTGGGCTCTGGGAATCACTAATAAGCTGGAGTTCTTTGAACGCAGATTTCTTTTCTTTCTATCCATCTCTACTTAACTTTGGGTGTCCTTGGCCTGGACAACGTTGAGAACCCCGGATCTCGACCACGAGGAAGTGTGTTAAATGTAAATTGGAATAATCATAGGTGCCTTTTAACAATACTTTCTGTCTCTTCAAACACAGAAGAAAGCACTGCTCATTTTACCAGATGGTCTTTGTATTGTGCTGTTTTTTTGAGTTTAGAACAACATCCCAGTGTTCAGTCCCGCGCTGACAGACGGCTCTCTGGGTGACATGTTATACTTCCACTCCTATAAGAACCCCGGCCTTGTGCTGGACATCGTGGAAGGTAAATGTCCACATATACATATGCAATCTTTCTGTTAGCAATTGCAGAACTTCTCTAAATGTGTGCCTGTTCTTTTGTAGATATTCGCAAATTGAATACCCAGGCGGTGCAGGCCTACAAATCGGGAATGATCATCCTGGGTGGCGGCTTGGTCAAGCATCATATAGCCAACGCCAATCTCATGGTAACTAGCGTCTTTTCCTCTCAAACAAAGAAGTAGAATGACAACAATATCAAATGTATTTACAAACAAAGAATCCTAATAATAATAATACTCTTGATTGGCACAGTAATTTGGCCAAATGAGGACAATTGGAGACACAACATCCATTCATCCATCCATTTTCTACCACTTGTCCCTATGACGTGTTTAAACAAATTGAAATGGGTCACTGTTGGATGTCTGCGTCCATCAAATGTGGCCTGCTGCATCGACTTCTTGTTCAGAACTCAGCAGGCTATGGCGATGTACTTTTTCTTCTTGTGTGCATAAAAGCTTGCACCATGCTGCTTTTTTAACCTTTTGTTAAGCCGATGCTTGAGCGAGTGTGCATCACTTTGTGGTCGTTATAGATCTCCTCTTACTACTGCCACTAGACCAGTGATCTTCATACCCAATCTCAGACATTATAGTTATTTAATGCTATTTGTTATGAACAAAACCCAAACCAGTGAAGTTGGCATGTTGTGTAATTCGTAAATAAAAACAGAATACAATGATTTGCAAATCCTTTTCAACTTATATTCAATTGAACAGACTGCAAAGACAAGATATTTAATGTTCGAACTGAGAAACGTAATTTATTTTGCAAGTAATCATTAACTTAGAATTTAATGGCAGCAACACATTACAAAAAAGTTGGCACAGGGGCATTTTTACAACTGTGTTACATGGCCTTTCCTTTTAAAAACACTCAGTAAACATTTTGGAACTGAGGAGACCAATTTCTGAAGCTTTTCAGGTGGAATTATTTCCCATTCTTGCTTGATGTACAGCTTAAGTTGTTCAACAGTCCGGGGTCTCCGTTGTGGTATTTTAGGCTTCATAATGTGCCACACATTTTCAATGGGAGACAGGTCTGGATTACTGGCAGGCCAGTCTAGTACCCGCAATCTTTTACTACGAAGCCATGCTGTTGTAACATGTGGCTTGGCATTGTCTTGCTGAAATAAGCAGGGGCGTCCATGATAACGTTGCTTGGATGGCAACATATGTTGCTCCAAAACCTGTATGTACCTTTCAGCATTAATGGTGCCTTCACAGATGTGTACCGGTAAGTTACCTATGTCTTGGGCACTAATACACCCCCATACCATCACAGATGCTGGCTTTTGAACTTTGCGCCTAGAACAATCTGGATGGTTCTTTTTCCTCTTTGTTCCGGAGGACACAACGTCCACAGTTTTCCAAAAACAATTTGAAATGTGGACTCTTCAGACCACAGAACACTTTTCCACTTTGGATCAGTCCGTCTTAGATGAGCTCGGGCCCAGCGAAGCCGGCGGCATTTCTGGGTGTTGTTGATAAATGGCTCTGGCTTTGCATAGTAGAATAGAATAGAATGGACTTTATTGTCATTATATTTGCATATAACAAGATTAAGGACTCCAACTTAAGGTGCAGTAGTGGTAACAAATATGGAATAAAAAGAAAATCACATAAGTAATAAAGATAAAAAAATAAGGATTGAAATAAACAGACTACTATCCAATAAAAACAATAAGCAATCTGGTACAATATACAAAACAATATACAAAAACTGTACAATATACAGAAGAAAACAAGAGTACTGGAGTAATAAAGTAATGACAATCAGTGCCAGACGTATTGCACTCGAAGGGTAATATTGCACAGTAGGGTATTGGGGTAGGATATTGTATAGGGGTGAATAAGTTATTATAAGTTTGAGTTCAGGATGGTGACAGCTGTGGGAAAAAAGCTGTCTCTGAGCCTGTTTGTTCTGGTAGCGCCTGCCCGATGGTAGCAGGTCGAACAGGTGGAAGCCAGGGTGTGTGCTGTCCTTGGGAATGTTTTTTGCTCTGCTGAGGCAACAGGAGTTGTGTAAATCCTTCAGGGAGTGGAGGGGGCAGCCGATGATTTATGACCCTCTGAAGTCGAGTTTTAACTTGCACTTACGGATGTAGCGACAAACTGTAGTTACTGACAGTGCTTTTCTGAAGCATTCCTGAGCCCGTGGGGTGTTAGTCAAAGTTTGAAGTTGCCTGGAGGTGTTGTTTTAGTGCGGTTTTGAAGGAGGATAGAGATGCACTTTCTTTTACACCTGTTGGGAGTGCATTCCACATTGATGTGGCATAGAAGGAGAATGAGTTAAGACCTTTGTTGGATCGGAATCTGGGTATAACGTGGTTTGTGGAACTCCCCCTGGTGTTGTGGTTATGGCGGTCATTTACGTTATGAAAGTAGTTTGACATGTACTTCGGTATCAGGGAGGTGTAGCAGATTTTATAGACTAGGCTCAGTGCAAGTTGTTTTACTCTGTCCTCCACCCTGAGCCAGCCCACTTTGGAGAAGTGGTTTGGAGTGAGGTGGGATCTGGGGTGGAGGTCTAAAAGTAACCTGACTAGCTTGTTCTGGGATGTTTGGAGTCTAGATTTGAGGGTTTTGGAGGTGCTAGGGTACCAGGAGGTGCAAGCGTAATCGAAAAAGGGTTGAACGAGAGTTCCCGCTAGAATCTTCAAGGTGCTTTTGTTGACTAGAGAGGAGATTCTGTAGAGAAATCTCGTTCGTCGGTTGACCTTTTTGATTACCTTGTGTGGAAGTCGCTTTCTTCCGGGTTCTTTTGGCCACCAAGCACAGACATCAGCGCTCCTTTTCAGGGCTTTCAGACACTGTTTTTATTTTACAATAAAGTCTCTGTAGTGCTTTTCAGCAATTGTCTTTCGTCTGTGCGAATCCTGCTCTCGCTCTCTCTCGTGCTCCAACTCCAGCCACCATCAACCACCCTCTCTCCTTCCCAGCTGCTGCCTTTAACAGAGCGACAGGTGATTAGATAAACGCGCCCAGGTGGGCCATCTACTCACCTGTCGCTGATCTCGAAGCCGGTCCTGACACATCCCGCTTCGCCTCAGGGCCACGCCCCTCCACACCTTGGTTGCCATTTTATCACAGGAAAGATTAGCCTCTAGAATGGAACGTAGGTAGGTGACCTCATCTTTCCTGGTGATGTCACCCACTTTTATAGTGAAGTCACTGACTTTCTTGAGATTGATTTGGGACCCAAATAGGATGGATTCCGTTTTACCTAAGTGTATGGATAGTTTATTGTCAGCGAGCCAGGTGCAAATACTAAGGAGTCTTTTCACTGATATCCTTTACACACTGATGTCGCTTTTTGATGCAGTACCGCCTGAGGGATCGAAGGGTCCGTAATGTCATCGCTTACGTGCAGTGATTTCTCCAGATTCTCTGAACCTTTTGATGATATTACGGACCGTAGATGGTGAAATTTCTAAATTGCTTGCAATAGCTGGTTGAGAAAATGTTCTTAAACTGTTGGACAATTTTCTCACGCATTTGTTCACAAAGTGGTGACCCTCGCCCCATCCTTGTTTGTGAATGACTGAGCATTTCATGGAAGCTGTTTTTATACCCAATCATGGCACCCACCTGTTCCCAATTAGCCTGTGGAATGTTCCAAATAATAACTTTCTCAGTCTTTTTTGCCACTTGTGCCAGCTTTTTTGAAACATGTTGCAGGCATCAAATTCCAAATGAGCTAATATTTGCAAAAAACAACTTTTCCAGTTCGAACGTTGAGTATCTTGTCTTTGCAGTCTATTCAATTGAATATAAGTTGAAAAGGATTTGCAAATCACTGTATTCTGTTTTTATTTACCATTTACACAACGTGCCAACTTCACGGGTTTAGGTTTTGTACAATGGGGTCTTTCACTTACAAAAAGTGACAAATGACAAAAGGAGATGATCCGAGCTAAAAAGGCCAGGATAAGAGGGTGAAACCAAAAACAATATCACGAGAGGAAGCCAGCGACTCGATAAAAAGTAAAAAGAAAAGAAAAGGAGACCACAAGGGAAAAACAGGAGGACTGAGCACTCAAATACAAAAACTAACCAGGTGGGAAAAAAGCACAGGACTCATCTCAACAAGCTGGAGGAACTGGAAGCACGACTATGTGGAAAGATCCCACACCAAACAGGTGCGTGAGGGGAGACTAAATAGGTGGAAGTAATTTGACTACAGCTGTGCTCGTCACTCCTGCCTTCCCTTGGCAACTGAAACAGAAAAAGGCACAGGGGATAGACTACGCCAGCAGGAGGCACCAAAACACAGATACTGTATGTAACACAACACTCTGTGTGGAGCAAACCTTTATGTGTGTGTTCCCAGTCAAATTCTCCCATCAACTTAAGTACTTTTGCTGCAAAGTTTGCATTGAATATTAACGGACAGCAAGCATGCAGACCAATCCAGCGTAAGGAAGTTCACATTAATGCAAACAATGGTATAGCTTACATTTTCAGCAATCAAGTAAGCCCTACTTAGTAAAACCATACTTGCCAACCTTGAGACCTCCGATTTCGGGAGGTGGGGGTGGGGCGGGGGGCGTGGTTAAGATATATATATATATATATATATATATAAGAAATACTTGACTTTCAGTGAATTCTAGCTATATATATATTTTATTTATTTATTACATATATATATATAAATAAAAGAAATACTTGAATTTCAGTGTTCAGTTATTTACACATATACACACACATAACACTCATTTACTCATTGTTGAGTTAAGGGTTGAATTGTCCATCTTTGTTCTATTCTCTGTCACTATTTCAGAACACACACATTATACAAATATACATTATAAAATCAATAAGACAACGGGAGCTCTAATTTGGGAGTCTGAATTAGGATCAGAAGTTCCTATATAAACATTGCGTACTCACGTCGCCTTTTTGTATTGATTACTGCAGCTGTGCACTGGATTCATTCACAAATACAAACTACAACTCACAAACACTTTAGAGTTAGGCTCCACCATCAGAATGTGTACTTAAACTTATAAAGATCACATGGATATTATTCAGTGAGTTGATTCACCAAAACTAACCTGTTATACAGGAGGAAAAAGCACACAGGACGTTTCAATTGTTCACAGACTGGTCGCGCTCATCAGAATGACAAGACACTTCAGGTCTGCAGGTGATAGCATTCAATTGGGAAGAAACGCCCTACTGCCCCCTACTGACCAATGTGAATACTGATAAATGTGTAATGACAGCTCCAAAAACGAATTCAAACCATAAAATAAATAAATCAACACAAAAATGTGACATATTATGGGTGGGTCACATATGCATGTACAGTTACTTTTAAACAGTATTGTCCTGTTTAAAAGTGTCACAACATTGCTGTTTACGGCAGACGAACTGCTTTACGGTAGACGGAAACTTGACTGCTGTTGTTGTGTGTTGTTACCGCGCTGGGAGGACGTTAATGAAACTGCCTAACAATAAACCCACATAAGAAACCAAGAACTCGCCCTCCATCATTAGCTGTTTATATTGTGAGAAAGTGGACGTGTGAACAGGCTGTCAACACGTCACTCAGGTCCGCATGGAATTGGAGGGGGCGTGGCCTCCAGTTCCGCCTGAATTTCGGGAGATTTTCGGGAGAAAATTTGTACCGGGAGGTTTTCGGGAGATGCGCTGAATTTCGGGAGTCTCCCGGAAAATCCTGGAGGGTTGGCAAGTATGAGTAAAACTAAAGTTAAAACTAACTAAATGTAGTTAAATATGTTAAAAGTTTTTTTTATGCAGCCCGGTGGTTCGGGACTTTTTCACTTGATAACCCTGACCTGCAAAGATACACACAAAATGCTTATGAGGTTTGTCATTTTGATTAAAGTTAAAGTACCAATGATTGTCTCACACACACACTAGGTGTGGCGAAATTATTCTCTGCATTTGACCCATCACCCTTGATCACCCCCTGGGAGGTGAGGGGAGCAGTGGGCAGCAGCGGTGGCCACACTCGGCAATCATTTTTGGTGATTTAACCCCCAATTCCAACCCTATTCAGGTACAGTATATCAACACAAAAAACAAAAACAAATGTTTTTTTAATAAATATGATATTTTTTAAAGTCCCACTTTAAGCCAGTTAATAAACTAATAGGCCAAAATTGCAATTCTGACTAGGTAGTTTATAAACACCACTGACAGTTTTCAGTATCAATGCACTGTATTAAAACTGTCAAATATGGAAAACAAAAAAGAACAATTTGCTAAATTTCCAAGACACACTTTATAAATCACCTATTTAAAGCTCTAACTCTTTTCTATTTTGTTTTCCAGAGAAATGGTGCCGATTACAGTGTGTTTGTCAACACGGGCCAGGAGTTTGACGGCTCTGACTCTGGTGCTCGACCCGACGAGGCCGTGTCTTGGGGCAAGATCAAAACCGATGCCAAACCTGTCAAGGTACCACTGTTGATCCTGACAACATTAATGCTGTCGCTCTCTCGCTTAAATATACCGTATTTTCCAGACCTTAGGCCGCACCAGATTATAAGGCGGACTGCCGATGAATGGTCTATTTTCAATCTTTTTTCATATATAAGGCGCACCGGATTATAGGGCGCATTAACGGAGTCTAGGGCTGCAACAACTAATCGATTAAATCGATTAAAATTGATTATAAAAATAGTTGGCGATTAATTTAGTCATCGATTCGTTGGATCTCTGCGATGCGCATGCGCAGAGGCTACTTTTATTTATTTTTTTATAAACCTTTATTTATAAACTGCAACATTTACAAACAGCTGAGAAACAATAATCAAAATAATTATGGTGCCAGTATGCTGTTTTTTTCCAATAAAATACTGGAGAGGATAGAAATGTAATTTGTTTCTTTTATCCGATTATTAATTGATTAATCGAAGTAATAATCGACAGATTAATCAATTATCAAATTAGTTGTTAGTTGCAGCCCTAAAGGAGTCATATTATAATTTTTTTAATAAATTGACAACACTTCCTTGTGGTCTACATAACATGTAATGGTGGTTCTTTGGTCAAAATGTTGCATAGATGATGTTTTACACATCATCTTCAAGCCGCTTTCTGACGGATGCGCCGTTTTGTGGGTGGTCTTATTTACGTGGCTCACCTTCGACAGCGTCTTCTCCCCGTCATCTTTGTTGTAGCGTGCAAGGACGGGAGTGGAAGAAGTGTCAAAAGATGGAACTAAGTGTTTTAATGACATTCAGACTTTACTTAAACCAATAAGGGAGCAGCATCTCCTCATCCGGAAACAACAACAAGGCCAGAAATGTGTCCCGTGAAAAACCGTCCAACTGGAACTCTCTAATAACTAAAGTTCCTTGGGTGAATAATGTAAACTCACTACACCGGTATGTTTTAGCGCTTTCATGGCGAGTTTACTGACAGATATAAGTAAGAACTTTACACTACTTTATATTAGAAATGGCAACAGCGGAGGATGAATGTCACATAACAAGAAGATAGAGAAAAAGAAGCTTATCGACTACGGCGTCTCCATGGACTACAAAGACAGACGCGCGCAAATTTTCAGGATTTATGCAGATCCCAAATACAGATCAGCAGGTACCAGAAGGTAAGAAAAGTTGCCTTTGCATAATATTGCGAAACAAAACGACATATAATGTCTTACCTTCTACACACACCTTAATAATACTCGTATGTTGAATGCGCCAACAATCCATCAAGCGGTGCGGCTTCATAGCTTACCAAAGTCATAATAAAACATTTTGATAGATTTTTGAGCGCCGTGTGTAACGTTCTATATTTTCAATGGACTATGTAAAATGTTGGTGTTGTTTACTTGAGTCATATTGCCATCACAGTGCAGTCTACATGTATCTCTTATGTTTGACTGCCATCTACTGGTCACACTTATCATTACACCATGTACCAAATAAAATTGCTTTGAGGTCGGTAAGCAAAACCAGAATTATACCGTACATTAGGTGCACCGGGTTGTAAGGCGCACATAGAGTTTGAGATAAAAAAAGGATTTTAAGTGCTCCTTATAGTCCGGAAAATACGATACTCCAGATTCTGCTTTGCCATTTATTCACTAATGTATACTAAAAGCTGTTTTTTTAGAGAATATAATACCGTTGAACTTCACTACCCGCTACGTTTAAGAGCTAAGCTGGACAGTGGCTTGGCAGCCTGGGCTTTTGGCCTACTGGCTATCGCTATTTATCCCCATGGAAGACACGAGTCAGACCCCTGTCCGGAATGATACATAAACAAAAATAGCTATAATTTAGCTTTGAAACAGTTTTTTTTCCCTCCTGTTTTTTTTCTCAAGCTGCTGCGCCTTCTCTGAAGTCACCTGCCTCACCACTATTACTTTAAGCCAGTGTTTTTCAACCACTGTGCCGCGGCACACTAGTGTGCCGTGAAATACAGTCCGGTGTGCCGTGGTAGATTATCTAATTTCACCTATTTGGGTGAAAAATATTTTTTGCAAACCAGTAATTATAGTCTGCAAATGATGTGTTGTTGTTGAGTGGTCGGTGCTGTTTGGAGCTCGGCAGAGTAACCGTGTAATACTCTTCCATATCAGTAGGTAGCAGCCGGTAGCTAATTGCTTTGTAGATGTCGGTAACAGCGGGAGACAGTGTGAAGGTAAAAAGGTGTCTAATGCTTAAACCAAAAATAAACAAAATGTGAGTGCCCCTAAGAAAAGGCATTGAAAGTTAGGGAAGGCTATGCAGAACAAAACTAAAACTGAACTGGCTACAAAGTAAACAAAAACAGAATGCTGGACGACCGCAAAGACTTACTGTGGAGCAAAGACGGCGTCCACAATGTACATCCGAACATGACATGACAATCAACCATGTCCCCACAAAGAAGGATAAAAACAACTGAAATATTCTTGATTGCTAAAACAAAGTAAATGCGGGAAATATCGCTCAAAGTAAGACATGAAACTGCTACAGGAAAACACCAAAAAAAAGAGAAAAAGCCACCAAAATAGGAGCGCAAGACAAGAACTTAAACCCTACACACAGGAAAACAGCAAAAAACTCAAAATAAGTCACGGCGTGATGTGACAGGTGGTGACAGTACACCTACTTTGAGACAAGAGCTACAGTTAGGTCCATACATATTTGGACATTGACACAATTTTCAGTATTCCAGCTCTGTACAACACCACAATGGATTTCAACATGTGCTTTAAGTGCAGACTTTGAGCTTTAATTTGAGGGTATTTACATCCAAATCAGGTGAACAGTGTAGGAATTACAACACATTTTATATGTGCCTTCCACTTTTTAAGGGACCAAAAGTAATTACACAATTGGCTACTCAGCTGTTCCATGGCCAGGTGTGTGTTATTCCCTTGTTTTCCCCCCATTTATTTAATTTACAAAGAGCAGATAAAAGGCCTAGATGTCATTTCAAGTGTGGTATATTCATTTGGAATCTGGGGAGGTCATCTCTCAATATGAATTCCAAAGAATTGTCCCTATCAGTGAAGCAAGCCATGATTAGGCTGTAAAATCAAAACAAAGCCATCAGAGAGATAGCAAAAACATGAGGTGTGGCCAAACCAACTGTTTGGTACATTCTTAAAAAGAGAGAACGCACTGCTGAGCTCAGCAACACCAAAAGACATGGAAGACCACGGAAAACAAGTGTGGTGGATGACAGACAAATCCTTTTCCCTTGTCAAGAAAAACCCCTTCACAACAGTTGGCCAGATCAAAAAAACTCTCCAGGAGGTAGGTGTATCTGTGTCCAAGTCAACAATAGAGAGGTTTCGTCACAAGGTGTAAACCAGGGGTGCTCACACTTTTTCTGCAGGCGAGGTACTTTTCAATTGATCAAGTCGTGGGGATCTACCTCATTCATATATATAATTTACATTTACTTATTTATGAAATATATGTTTTTGTTAACAAGTTAAAGGTGTTTAATGATAATACAAGCATGTTTTAACACATATAGTTAATATTGTTAATAAGTTAAAGGTGTTTAATGATAATACAAGCATGTTTAACACATATAGTTAATATTGTTAACAAGTTAAAGGTGTTTAAAGATAATGCAAGCATGTTTAACACATATAGTTAATATTGTTAACAAGTTAAAGGTGGTTAAAGATAATGCAAGCATGTTTAACACATATAGTTAATATTGTTAACAAGTTAAAGGTGTTTAAAGATAATACAAGCATGTTTAACACATATAGTTAATATTGTTAACAAGTTAAAGGTGTTTAATGATAATACAAGCATGTTTAACACATACAGTTAATATTGTTAATAAGTTAAAGGTGTTTAAAGATAATACAAGCATGTTTAACACATATAGTTAATGTTGTTAAGTTAAAGGTGTTTAATGATAATACAAGCATGTTTAACACATATAGTTAATATTGTTAATAAGTTAAAGGTGGTTAAAGATAATACAAGCATGTTTAACACATATAGTTAATAAGTTAAAGTTGTTTAAAGATAATACAAGCATGTTTAACACATATAGATTCCTTTCTTTCATGAAGACAAGAATATAATTTGGTGTATTACCTGATTCTGATGCCTCGCATTGATTGGAATCAGACGGTGGTGCTGATAACGTCCGCATTTTCGAATGGAGGACAAAAAAAGTCCTCCTTTCTGTCCAATACCACATGAAAGTGGTTGGTTTTTGGCATCTTATTTATCCAGCTTCCGTATTCCTTTGTATACACTTTACAAGAAATACATTGTCGGCAAACTCCGTAGCTTGCTAGCTTGTGCACGCCAGCGTTCTGAGACTCTTATTTTGTTAGCGCAGGCAGGATGAAGCAGAGCTTTTATTGTGCAACTGTGCAGTCGGTCTTTGGAGTTTTGACGACAGGTACGGCGCCAGAGTCTGTTGAAATAAAGTGTTTCTCGCTTTCCTGTCGGTAATTGTAATGAGCTGGCAGCAGCCAGCGTCATCTCAGAAGACCCTCGGGTGACGTGAATGTCAATCAAGTGACGTCATAGTGAAGATTTATGATCGCTCATTTTTAGGACTATTTTTTTTAATGCCTGGCTGGTGATCGACTGACACACCCTCCACGATCGACCGGTAGCTCGCGATCGACGTAATGAGCACCCCTGGTGTAAACCATTGGTGAGCCTCAAAAACAGGAAGGCCAGATTAGAGTTTGCCAAGAAACATGTAAAAGAGCCTGTGCAGTTCTGGAACAACATCTTATGGACAGATGAGACAAAGATCAACTTGTAGCAGAATGATGGAAAGAGAAGAGTATGGAGAAGGGAAGGAACTGCTCAAGATCCAAAGCAAAGCACCTCATCAGTGAAGCATGGTGGTGGTAGTGGCATGCGTGGCTGCCAGTGGAACTGGATCTCTTATATTTATTGATGATGTGAGAGCTGACAAAAGCAGTAGAATGAATTCTGAAGTGTTTGGGGCAATATTATCTGCTCATATTCAGCCAAATGCTTCAAAACTCATTGGAAGGTGCTTCACAGTGCAGATGGACAATGACCCGAAGCATACTGCGAAAGCAACCAAAGAGTTTTTTAAGGCAAATAAGTGGAATGTTCTGCAATGGCCTAATCAATCACCTGACTTGAGTTCCATTGAGCATGCATTTCCCTTGCTGAAGACAAAACTGAAAGGGGAACATTATCACAATTTCAGAAGGGTTAAAACCATTAAAAATCAGTTCCCAGTGGTTTATTTTATTTTTCGAAGTTTTTTTTCAAAATGTTACCCATCACGCAATATCCCTAAAAAAAGCTTCAAAGTGCCTGATTTTAACCATCGTTATATACACCCGTCCATTTTCCTGTGACGTCACACAGTGATGCCAATACAAACAAACATGGCGGATAGAACAGCAAGCTATAGCAGATTCAGACTCGGATTTCAGCGGCTTAAGCGATTCAACAGATTATGCATGTATTGAAACGGATGGTTGTAGTGTGGAGGCAGGTAGCGAAAACGAAATTGAAGAAGAAACTGAAGCTATTGAGCCATATCGGTTTGAACCGTATGCAAGCGAAACCGACAAAAACGACACGACAGCCAGCGACACGGGAGAAAGCGAGGACGAATTCGACGATCGCCTTTTAACCAACGATTGGTATGTGTTTGTTTGTCATTAAAGGAAACTAACAACTATGAACTAGGTTTACAGCATATGAAATACATTTGGCAACAACATGCACTTTGAGAGTGCAGACAGCCCAATTTTCATCAATTAATATATTCTGTAGACATACCCTCATCCGCTCTCTTTTCCTGAAAGCTGATCTGTCCAGTTTTGGAGTTGATGTCAGAAGGCCAGGGAAGCTAGGGTCGATATTCTTCTCTTGATCATCTTCAGTGGCATAAGGGACGGTGTGAGCCAAGACATCCAGGGGGTTTAGCTTGCTCGTCTGCAGGAACAAACTGCCGCCATTGCTTGCCATGCTACCGAGGTCCTTTGTCCCTGAATTGCTCACACACTCCGGCAGATTCAATGGGGGTCTGGCGGCAGATTTCTTTGACTTTGTCGTTGGAAATGCATCTGCTTTGAGTGTCGCAGGATATCCACACATTCTTGCCATCTCTGTCGTAGCATAGCTTTCGTCGGTAAAGTGTGCGGAACAAACGTCCAATTTCTTGCCACTTTCGCATCTTTGGGCCACTGGTGCAAATTGAATCCGTCCCTGTTCGTGTTGTTACACCCTCCGACAACACACCGACGAGGCATGATGTCTCCAAGGTACGGAAAACAGTCGAAAAAACGGAAAATAACAGAGCTGATTCGACTCAGTGTTTGTAATGTGTTTGAGAAAATGGCGGATTGCTTCCCGATGTGACGCCACGTTGTGACGTCATCGCTCCGAGAGCGAATAATAGAAAGGCGTTTAATTCGCCAAAATTCACCCATTTAGAGTTCGGAAATCGGTTAAAAAAATACATGGTCTTTTTTCTGCAACATCAAGGTATATATTGACGCTTACATAGGTCTGGTGATAATGTTCCCCTTGAAGGGAAAATGCCCAAAGAACAAGCAGGAAGTGAAGACAAGAGGCCCGGCAGAGCATCACCACGAACGAAACCCAGCGTCTGGTGATGTCTATGTGTTCCACACTTCAGGCTGTCATTGACTGCAAAGGATTTGCAACAAAGTATTAAAAAGTGACAATTTGATTTTTGATTATGTTAGTTTGTCCAATTACTTTTGGTCCCTTAAAAGGTGGAAGGCACATATAAAATGTGTTGTAATTCCTACACCGTTCACCTGATTTGGATGTAAATACCCTCAAATTAAAGCTCAAAGTCTGCACTTAAAGCACATGTTGATTGTTTCATTTTAAATCCACTGTGGTGTTGTACAGAGCTGAAATACTGAAAATTGTGTCAATGTCCAAATATTTATGGACCTAACTGTATATTGATGCATGGTTGGTTATGGTTTAAAGCAGTGGTTCTTAACCTGGGTTCGATCGAACCCTAGGGGTTCGGTGAGTCGGCCTCAGGGTTTCGGCGGAGGTCAAAACACACCCGACTCATCGTGAAATACAAACTTCTCCCTATCGGCGTATTACGGATACGGCAACAACTGACTGGTTTGCAGGTGTGTAATTTCTTGTGAGTTTATGCACTGTGTTGGTTTTGTTGTTTGAACAAGGTGATGTTCATGCATGTTGTGCACCAGTAAAAAAAACATGGTAACACTTTAGTATGGGGAACATATTCACCATTAATTAGTTGCTTATTAACATGCAAATTAGTAACATATTGGCTCTTAACTAGTCATTATTAAGTACTTATTAATGCCTTATTCGGCATGGCCTTATTATAACCCTAACCCTCTAACCCTGACCCTAACCCTAACCAAATAATTCTAAATTAAGTCTTTATTACTTAGAATATGTTCCCCTAGTGTCCAAAAAACTCTAAATTAAGTCTTTGTTACTTAGAATATGTTCCCATACTTGCCAACCCTCCCGGATTTTCCAGGAGACTCCCGAAATTCAGCACCTCTCTCGAAAACCTCCCGGGACAAATTTTCTCCTTAAATTCAGGCGGACCTGGAGGCCACGCCCCCTCCAGCTCCATGCGGACCTGGAGGGTCCGCATGGAGCAATGTTGTTGTAATATATTGAGTTGGAGGCAATAAACAGGCGAGGGGATGAAGTACGTCTCTTTACTGTAGACTTCAGAACAGACTCACACACTTGACGTCAGGTGCGCAACACCACGTAAATCGTTGGCCAACCAAAAAGTAACCCCAGTACGCTATAGCCAACATTCACCAGGAGATGGCAACAGACAAACATCACTCCATTACATTCCTCCCCTTTTAGAATTGTAGAAATTACTCAAAAGAAATAAACAACCCAACCAAAAAATGCAGCAGCTCATTTAAAAAACTGTACTTAAGCCACATTCTTTTTTTTTTTTTTTAGTACTGAACTCTTAACCCTCATTTGTAAACAATAACATGCTTATTATACAAACAGTATTTGTACATCTTTAACACTGATTTTTATACTGTCTTCAGAGATTCCGTTTTTTTGGTGGTACTCGAAACCTTTCTGGTTACCTGCGGATCACTGGTGGGGTTTTTGTTGTGGGTGATCTGGGTTCTGATGATGGCAACTCAGCAGCCCTTGAATCTGGTTCAATGATGAGACTAGTTTGTGTCTGACTCACTGATGGTCCTGGTGATGGAACTGAAACAGCACTATCCAGTTGTACTGATGGCACATTTTCTGCAACTGGTGGAGACTAGATAACTGGCAGTCTCTCCATGTTTTCTCGCCATGGTAACATGTGATCCACATGCACTGTGCGCTGTCTCTGTCCCTCTTGATAGATACATAGATTGAGATATATATATATGTATATATATATATATATATATTTTTTTTTTAAATTTTATTATATATATATATATATGTATGTATATATATATATATATATATATATATATATATATATATATATATATATATATATAATATATATGAAATACTTGACTTGGTGAATTCTAGCTGTAAATATACTCCTCCCCTCTTAACCACGCCCCCACCCCCACCTCCCGAAATCGGAGGTCTCAAGGTTGGCAAGTATGATGTTCCCCATACTAAAGTGTTACCAAAAACATATAACTTTGTCTTGAATTGAAAAAAAAAACATTTTATTTTTCACTAAAGAAGGGTTCGGTGAATGCGCATATGAAACTAATGGAGTTCGGTACCTCAAATAAGGTTAAGAACCACTGGTTTAACGTCATATCCAACAATTGCGACGACTTTTTACTGTCAACTGAGTTTAGTTTTTTAATGATTTCTGTTGGTGGTGTGCTTTAGGGATGTCCCGATCCGATATTTGGATCAGATCGGCCGCCGATATTTGCAAAAAAATGCGTATCGGCAAGGCATGGGGAAAATGCCGATCCAGATCCAGTTAAAAAAAAATTCTGCTCCATGTTTTCCAACGCACCTATTTAAATAGTACATTCCACTTTTCTGATGCTCCCTAATTTCCGTTCCGCATTTTCCAACACACCTTCAACACATCCACAGGTCTGTGGATTCTCACGCAGTTGCTTTTAGCTGCTGGCATTACACGACAGGCTCTTCTCACTCTTTTCTGTGTCTGTGCTTCTCACAGACAGCGAGCACACCTTCTTACACACGTCACATACTGTCACGTCATACGTCACATACTGTCACGTCATACGTCACATACTGTCACGTCATACGTCACATACTGTCACGTCATACGTCACATACGTATACGTCCTCCCCGAGCAGAGAGGTAGCAGCATGGCTAACGTTAGCTGTGATGCTAGCGCAGCCGTGTGACCAACGTTCTCTCTAAGGTGCGCGCTTGTGCAATTGCGCACAGTTTAAACGTCCTCTGCGCATAGCAATTATATGCCACGCACAAAATCAAATAAAAAAATAAGCGCATAACAATTTTCGACACACGGACACGACAGAGAAAACAGTTTTCGTCATCATTGTTCAAATATTATAACGTCTGTCGAGACGCTTATCTCCATTCGGTGCCACACGCTCACACCATCAAAATGCCGAGGCAAAAATTTCCACATCAACACCGTATGAAAAAATTTGTGATTTTTTTAGTTGTGATTTCCTTCTCTGCATGAAAGTTTAAAAGTAGCATATATTAATGCAGTATGAAGAAGAATGTTTTATTGTAGACATGCAAGCCTTGAAAGAAAATGTTGAAAATCCAGACTACATTTCCTGCAAATGGATGCATTTCTACCCTATATTTTAACTTTAGATTTATTCTCATATCAAACTCTTTTGGCTGTCTTTTTGACACTTACATCCGGCGCCCCCCTCCACACCCTGGATTATAAATAATGTAAATAATTCAATGTGATTATCTTGTGTGATGACTGTATTATGATGATAGTATATATCTGATAGTATATATCTGTATCATGAATCAATTTAAGTGGACCCCGACTTAAACAAGTTGAAAAACTTATTGGGGTGGTACCATTTAGTGGTCAATTGTACGGAATATGTACTTCACTGTGCAACCTACTAATAAAAGTCTCAATCAATCAATCAAAACACATAGAATCATCATACTGCTGTGATTATATGCATCAAGTGTTCATTCAAGGCTAAGGCAAAATATCCAGATATATATCGTGTATCGCAATATGTCCTTAAAATATCGCAATATTACAAAAAAGGCCATATCGCCCAGCCCTAGTTCAATGATGCCATTTCTGTTTGTCATGTATAATTTTGTCTATTTTGTGTTTATCCTTGAATAAACAGGTCAGTTTCTTGTTACCAACCATTGTGTATTATTCAAACTCCCCTAATTCAGCTGGCTAGTTGTTATCAAGAGTACTAAAACCCTTTTCAACATGATTCTGACAACTAAGTAGGCTAAATAACTTTAAACTTTAATACATGCTCGGATAGGCCATTATCGGTCAGTATCGGTATCGGTCAGTATCGGTATCGGATCGGAAGTGCAAAAACAATATCGGTATCGGATCGGAAGTGCAAAAACCTGGATCGGGACATCCCTAGTGTGCTTCCGGATTTTTTCAACGCAAAAAATGTGCCTCGGCTCAAAAAAGGTTGAAAAACACTGCTTTAAGCATCACTCCGAGGCCTCACTGTTAGATAGCCTTTGAAAGTACAAGGTTATCCATGGTATAAAATGTTTTTTGGAGATTTTGTTTAATTTTGGAAATTGTTCTACCAATGGTTTCAAACCAATTGTACACAAGTTAATATGCCAAATAACTGAATAGCGTTAGTCCTGGCTTCAGTATGCAATGCGTTCATTTGGCCTGCAGAGGGCGTCAAATGTACAAATGACAACCAAACACAGTTACTTTGCTGTGGAAGATTGGAATAAAAATGTGTCATTTCATTATGTTATGAAAGTATCATTTTGTCGTGTATTTTCCAGGTGTACGCTGATGCCTCCTTGGTGTTCCCTCTGATTATGGCCGAGACCTTTGCGCTCCACGCTGACAAGCTGACCGCCGGCAGGAAAACGGAGTGAATGGACCGTTAGCAAACAGGCGCCCGGGACTTTGTCTTATTAAAGACACCCGTCAAACACTTTCCTCCTGCTTAAGGCCAGGTAAACCTTTCACTACCGCAGCATTCCCGCGCTGCCGTGTAGAAACGAGACCATGTGGTGTTGCTTAGCTTGGACGCGGACAATATTTGCTCGTTTGAGCAAGTAGTTTTACTCGTATTAAGATGGCAGAAAAAACAAAATCATATATTGCAGCACGCATCAGAGGCGCTTGGGAATGGGGCAACTCATTTTAAGTTTTTTAAACCTCCGTGGGGGCTTTTCTATGTTATCTAAAGCATAAAATCACAATGCAAGATTGTTGTATTTTTCTGTCATGGTTGAAAAGTAAATTGGCCCAATTCAGAAGACGTCATGAGTCATGCATGCAATTCTTTATTTCGCACAATTTGGAATAGTTTTACATGTATGACTCATATTTAAAGAATATTTTTATTTTGCTATATACTTCCACTGAGGTTTTTATAGTCTTGGTGGTCTTGAGTATTTGATGGGAAGATACAACAACTATTTACCTAATTATGATTACATTTTGTGGAGGGATATGCAAAATAGTTGGGAGGGAAAACAACTTTTATTTTATCAATCAATCAAAGTTTACTTATACAGCCCTGGGCTGTTGGTGAGGCTACGGGTTTATTTTTTTCTCTTTTAATATTAAGGCATTTATTTATATATTGCATGAATCATAATGGGAAACTATGTAGCAGCATCGATACTTTTGACTTTGGATTTAAAGTGTTGGACGAATTCTGCTATTTTTCAACCTTTTATCCGTTTTTTTCTTTTGGCATAAATTAAAACTTTCTGTTTTAACAAAAAAGGGGGGCTGGAATTCACAACTTGGAGCACCTATGCTCCCTTTGAATGTTTACATTTTCATCCCCCAGACATAATACAGCTACTCTGAACTCCTTTTCCTCTCTCTTGCTCTTTGCAAACGACCACATAATCAAGTCATGGTAATGATGACATTTCCCATCGTGATAAATCAGTCTGCTGTTGTGGCAGTAATATTTCCTGCCTCTAATCACGTTTCCCGTATCCTCATGTTGTTTTCATAACCTACTTATAGTTTCACTTTACGTTATTTTTTTTAAATAAGGGGGAATTAAATGCTACGTTTACCGAAAACCTAATTTTCCACAATCCTGTGGTGAATGTTTTTTAGCTTTTTTTTTGGAAACGAGGAGTGGAATAGGAACTACGACACAGTCAACTTTCCCAAAACCTGAGCCCTAGAGTAAATGCGGCACACACGCACAATTTGGGTGTTTCTTTCCCACACAAAACGGCTTTTCCAGTCAAGTCATTTCCTATGGATCGAGTGCACATTTTTTCCCAATGCAGTGATGGTAGGTCAGATATGTTTAGCAATGGAATATAAATACATTAGAGGAGGTCAGAATTGCTTTGGAAACTCTCTTTGGGACAATATTCACATTGGGGCGGCAGGCTCAGAGTGGCCGTCTTGTAACTGGACGGTTACTGGCTAGATCCCGGTCAGGCGAGCTCATGTTGAGGTGTCCTTAAACAAGACACAGAATCCTAACTGCTTCTGATGGGTCGTGGTTAGCGCCTTGCATGGCAGCTTTCGCCATCACTATTCCACTATTTTGTTGTTCTTAATGTGCACTGACAATAAAAAGCATATTCTTCTATTCTATTCAGAAGTACTTTTCTGTTCTTACACCTACAGGACACATTTGAACTAAAGATGAATATGCTCTTATAACACAGAAAGTCCTGACTTGGGTCTGAATTGTTACGATACCACTTACGTCCTCGACTAGTCAGGAGTTCAAACTGATGCCAGTCAGACCACTTTAAAGGTGACCTATGATCAATTTACTCTTTTTTGACCCTATAAATGTTGTTACAAAGTTGGATATTTGTATTAAACAATCGTCAAATCATAAGGTGAACCAGTTTTGGATGCCTGTCTTTGCAGGGTTTTACAGTCTGGTAACCTTGTGACATCACAGCGAGGTGGACGTACCTATTTGGACATTATTCAAAGGGGAACATTATCACAATTTCAGAAGGGTTAAAACCATTAAAAATCAGTTCCCAGTGGCTTATTTTATTTTTCGAAGTTTTTTTCTAAATTTTACCCATCACACAATATCCCTAAAAGAAGCTTCAAAGTGCCTGATTTTAACCATCGTTATATACACCCGTCCATTTTCCTGTGACGTCACATAGTGATGCCAACACAAACAAACATGGCGGAAAGAACAGCAAGCTATAGCGACATTAGCTCGGATTCAAACTCGGAGTTCAGCGGCTTAAGCGATTCAACAGATTACGTATGTATTGAAACAGATGGTTGTAGTGTGGAGGCAGGTAGCGAAAACGAAATTGAAGAAGAAACTGAAGCTATTGAGCCATATCGGTTTGAACCGTATGCAAGCGAAACCAGCGACACGGGAGAAAGCGAGGACGAATTCGGCGATCGCCTTCTAACCAACGATTGGTATGTGTTTGTTTGGCATTAAAGGAAACTAACAACTATGAACTGGGTTTACAGCATATGAAATACATTTGGCAACCACATGCACTTTGAGAGTGCAGACAGCCCAGTTTTCATCAATTAATATATTCTGTAGACATACCCTCAGCCGCGCTCTTTTCCTGAAAGCTGATCTGTCCAGTTTTGGAGTTGATGTCAGCAGGCCAGGGAAGCTAGGGTCGATAGGGGGTTTAGCTCGCTCGTCTGCGGGAACAAACTGCCGCCATTGCTTGCCGTGCTACCGAGGTCCTTTGTCCCTGAATTGCTCACACACTCCGGCAGATTCAACGGGGGTCTGGCGGCAGATTTCTTTGACTTTATCGTTGGAAATGCATCCGCTTTGAGTGTCGCAGGATATCCACACATTCTTGCCATCTCTGTCGTAGCATAGCTTTCGTCGGTAAAGTGTGCGGAACAAACGTCCAATTTCTTGCCACTTTCGCATCTTTGGGCCACTGGTGCAACTTGAATCCGTCCCTGTTCGTGTTGTTACACCCTCCGACAACACACCGACGAGGCATGATGTCTCCAAGGTACGGAAAACAGTCGAAAATAACAGAGCTGATTTGACTCGGTGTTTGAGAAAATGGCAGATTGCTTCCCGATGTGCTCCGAGAGCGAATATTAGAAAGGCGTTTAATTCGCCAAAATTCACCCATTTAGAGTTCGGAAATCGGTTAAAAAAATATATGGTCTTTTTTCTGCAACATCAATAATAATAATAATAATAATAACTGGGATTTATATAGTTATTATTTGGGGCTTTACATGTAGAACCCATCATTCATTCACACCTGATGGTGGTAAGCTACTTTCATAGCCACAGCTCTGGGGTAGACTGACGGAAGCGTGGCTGCAATTTGCGCCAACGGCCCCTCCGACCACCACCTATCATTCATCATTCAATTCACCGGTGTGAGTGGCACCGGGGGCAAAGGGTGAAGTGTCCCGCCCAAGGACACAACGGCAGCGATTTTTGAATGGTAAGAGGCGGGGAGCGAACCTGCAACCCTCAGGTTTCTGGCACGGTTGCTCTACCCACTACGCCACGCCGCCCACATAGGTCTGGTGATAATGTTCCTCTTTAAGCTCTCAGCCTGAGGAAGATGAACTCATCCACCTCTGCTTCAGACTATGAGAAAACACAAAAAAGGTATAAAGTATTTTCATCTAATCTTGGCATGTGCACAATAACACCAATTTACATGCAGTAAGTGCTGCTAAAAACTACTTTTTTTACGCAGTCTCTTAATCGATCGACGAGTGTGCCAAAAATATTGGCACCCCTGCATTTCTGTCAGATAATGCACCACTTCTCCCAGAAAATTGTTGAAATAACAAATTTTTGGGTATTTACATGTTTGTTTATTTTGTTTACCTTGGAACAACAACAAAAAAAACCCAAAAGCCAAATCTGGTATTATTTTACACAGAACTTCAAAAATGGACTGGACAAAATGATTGACACCTTTTCAGAATTGTAAGAAATAGTTGTCCGGTGGCCATGGATGAAGTGCTGGCTGTCCAGAGTCGGGACCCGGGGTGGACCGCTCGCCTGTGCATTGGTTGGGGACATCTCTGCGCTGCCGTCTCCGCTCGGGATGGTCTTATGCCGCCCCACTATGAACTGGACTCTCACTATTATGTTAGATCCACTATGAACTGGACTCTCACTATTATGTTAGATCCACTATGGACTGGACTTTCACAATATTATGCTAGACTCACTCGACGTCCATTGCATCCGGTCTTCCCTAGAAGGGGTGGGGTCACCCACATCTGCGGTCCTCTCCAAGGTTTCTCATAGTCATTCACATTGACATCCCACTGGGTTGTGAGTTTTTCCTTGCCCTTATGTGGGCTCTGAACCGAGGATGTCGTTGTGGCTTGTGCAGCCCTTTGAGACACTTGTGATTTAGGGCTATATGAATAAACATTGAGTTGTATTCTAAGCATGTGATGCTCCTTTTAATTTGTAATTAAACTCACCTGTAGCAAGTAACAGGGGCTGGCAATGTAGAAATCACACTATATTGCTAGTTAAAATGAAGAAAGGTTGACTCAACTTTTGTGTTGTGTGTACCACACTGAGCATGGAGAAAAGAAAGAAGGGCAAAGAACTCTCAGAAGATTTGAGAACCAAGATTGTGGAAAAGCATGGACATGAATTGATTAACGTGGACCCCCGACTTAAACAAGTTGAAAAACGTATTCGGGTGTTACCATTTAGTGGTCGATTGTACAGAATATGTACTGTACTGTGCAATCTACTAAGTTTCAATCAATCAATCAATCATCTCAAGGCTACAAATCCATCTCCAGAGATCTAAACTTTAAAAATTTTTTTTTTTTTTTTAAATTACAAATTAAAGGAGCATCACATGCTTAGAATGCAACTATTTCTTACAATTTTGAAAAGGTGCCAATTTTGTCTAGTCAATTTTTGGAGTTCTGTGTAAAATATCAGATTTGGCTTTTTTTTTTTTTTTTTAGTGTGTTGTTCCCAGTGTTGGGTTAGTTACTGAAAAGCAGTAACTAGTTACAGTTACTAGTTACTTCATTTCAAAAGT
>NC_084569.2:10234958-10302458 GCF_033978685.3 Nerophis lumbriciformis
AAACAAATTTTTTTTATTATGGGGAAAAACACAAAATATGTAATTTTTTCAAAAATAAGTCTTAAAGTGGAATACTTGGGATGAGGTAATTACAGCCTTTAATAGGGCAATAATTCATAGCAACACTAATTTTGATGCATTATTATTTTGACAGTTGAGACAAGGCAATCACAGCTTTTAATAGGTCAATAATAATTTAAAAAACACTGATTTTGATGTCTTAATAATGACAGTTTTTTCCAAAAACTTACACTATCCCTCCTTAACCAAAAAGCGGACCCACTCAAAAAAGCGTCATAAGTCGTATATTAAATTAAAAAATAAAAACATTTTCAGCGGATTAAATTTTTTCAACAGCTTCATACCTATCCACACATATAAAGTTTGTATATATTTGGAATGGGTTTTTAAAAAAAAAAGTTTTTGCTCTTTTTGTTAAAAAACTAAGCAAAAACAAAAAAATTTTTATTATGGGAAAAACATGAAATATGCATTTTTTTCCCCAAAAATAAGTCTTAAAGTGGAATACTTGGGATGAGGTAATTACAGCCTTTAATAGGGCAATAATTCATAGCAACACTAATTTTGATGCATTATTATTTTGACAGTTGAGACAAGGCAATCACAGCCTTTAATAGGTCAATAATTTAAAAAACACTGATTTTGATGTCTTAATAATGACAGTTTTTTCCAAAAACTTACACTATCCCTCGTTAACCAAAAAGTGGACCCACTCAAAAAAGCGTTAAATAAAAAATAAAAACATTTTCAGCGGATTACATTTTTTCAACAGCTTCAGACCTATCCACACATTTAAAGCTTGTATATATTTGTAATGGGTTTTTAAAAAAAATGTTTTTGCTCTTTTTGTAAAAAAACAAAGCAAAAACATTTTTTTTTTTTATTATGGGAAAAACACAAAATATGCCATTTTTTTTCTTCCAAAAATGAGTCTTAGAATGGAATACTTGGGATGAGGTAATTACAGCCTTTAATAGGGCAATAATTCATAGCAACACTAATTTTGATGCATTATTATTTTGACAGTTTTTTCCCCTCCAAAACTCACAGTATCCTTCCTAAGTGTATATATAGTAAACTAATATCTCCTATTTGGAATAACTTTGCAAATGATGCCATTTTAAAGATAAACTTGTTCTAAACTATGTGGCCAAACGTCAGCCCTCTAACCTTTTTAAATTTAACTGATTTGTTGAGAATTGAATAAAAAATACAGAATGTTTTATTTTTGTTCAAAGGTCACTCAAGGGTTAATATGTGCAGAAACTCAATAAAAAAAAAAGCGACATGCGCATATTTAGTTTTTATTGAAGGGCATCGCCTGTTTACACATACATCATTTAACAAGTCTGAAAAGGACTTGGAAGAAGCAGAGCTGATTTAATTATTCCCCTTTTTTCAGCAGTGGCAAATAATTTAACTTCCTTAGTTCAACATGTACCAGTACATGTACATGTTTTAATTGATATTTAGCCATACTTGCCAACCTTGAGACCTCCGATTTCAGGGGGTGGGGGGCAGGAGGCGGGGCGTGGTTAAGAGGGGAGGAGTATATTTACAGCTAGAATTCACCAAGTCAAGTATTTTTATAAATATATATATATATATATATATATATATATATATATAAAATACTTGACTTTATATATATATATATATATATATATATATATATATATATATATAAATAAAATACTTGACTTTCAGTGAATTCTAGCTATAAATATATATTTATTTTTCTTTTATTATTATATATATATATATATATATATATATATATATATATATAATAATATATATATATATATATATATATATATATATATATATATAATATATATATATATATATATATATATATATATATATATATATATATACTGCGATGAGGTGGCGACTTGTCCAGGGTGTACACCGCCTTCCGCCCGATTGTAGCTGAGATAGGCTCCAGCGACCCCAAAGGGAATAAGCGGTAGAAAATGGATGGATGGATGGATCAAGTATTTATTTTATATATATACATTGTATATATATAAAATAAATACTTGAATTTCAGTGTTAATTTATTTACACATATACACACACATAACACTCATCTACTCATTGTTGAGTTAAGGGTTGAATTGTTCATCCTTGTTCTATTCTCTGTCACTCTTTTTCAAACCATGCTGAACACCCTCTCTGATGATGCATTGCTGTGTGGCACGCACAAAAGTGCCTTCATCAAATGCACTAGATGGCAGTATTGTCCTGTTTAAGAGTGTCACAACATTGCTGTTTAACGGCAGACAAACTGCTTTACGGTAGACAAAAACGTGACTGCTGTTGTTGTGTGTTGTTACCGCGCTGGGAGGACGTTAATGAAACTGCCCAACAATAAACCCACATACGAAACCAAGAACTCGCCCTCGATCATTCTACAGTTATATTGTGGGAAAGCGGAATTTTGGGAGATTTTCGGGAGAAAATTTGTCCCGGGAGGTTTTCAGGAGAGGCGCTGAATTTCGGGAGTCTCCCGGAAAATCCGGGAGGGTTGGCAAGTATGTATTTAGCTGTAAAAGAAACAGCTAAAAGTCTTGTGGTGAAGTCAGTATGGTTTTAGATAGCTTAAACAATATAAAATTTTTTAAAAAAATACGTAAAAAATGTATTAATAAAAGTTTAAATAAACTGCAGGGAATACGATACAATCCATTTGTTGAATAATTTAAAACATTGAGAAAACATACGTACTAAGTGTATAGACACACATTATTTTAGCCGGATACAGTTCAGGGGATCTGATAGTAACCCGTAATCAGTAGTGAATGTGAGCCATATTCATGCTATGATAATGTGTGACGTCTGCGGACTATGTTCACACTGCCTCCTCCTCACTCTTATCTGTGGGATGTGCACTGCTATCAAAAAGGCAATTGTCTTCTCTCCCCTCTGTTTACCTGTTAGGTTACCATGGGAACCAACACATTGCCCATTGGCAGGTAGGCCAGTGTATGAGAGGGAGGTTTTTTTCCCCGTCTTTTACATGCAGTCTATCTCCTGCTGAGAAACAGGAAGCCTTCTGACTGACACAGCTGGGGCAAGGACAAACATCCACTGATTGGTTTTGACACCGGTTGTTCTCACCTCTCTTTGGAAAATAACAGCTTTTAAGTCCTAATCAATTGCTATACTGTGGTTATAATATTACAGACAGTAAATACCAACTTTCCTCTAACCAGGGTTGCATTTTGATGTTCCATACGGAATGATGATCAAGGTGATGCGGCTTGGTCGTTGCCATGGCAACCCCGGGTCACTAACTTTAGGGACTTTGCTTTAAGTCCTTTTATTGTGTTTTTATTTTTTCGTCATCAGGAGTGTAAACCTTAAAATCCGAATAGTAATTATATTTCTAATAAAAATCCCCAAACCAGTGAAGTTGTCACGTTGTGTAAATGGTAAATAAAAACAGAATACAATGATTTGCAAATCCTTTTCAACTTATATTCAATTAAACAGATTGCAAAGACAAGATATTTAATGTTCCAACTGAGAAACTTGTTTTTTTTTTGCAAATAATCATTAACTTAGAATTTAATGGCAGCAACACATTGCAAAAAAGTTGCATTTTTACCAGTGTTACATGGCCTTTCCTTTTAACAACACTCAGTAAACGTTTGGGAACTGAGGAGACACATTTTTGAAGTTTTTCAGGTGGAATTCTTTCCCATTCTTGCTTGATGTACAGCTTGAGTTGTTCAACAGTCCGGGGTCTCCTTTGTGGTATTTTAGGCTTTATAATGCATCACATATTTTCAATGGGAGACAGGTCTGGACTACAGGCAGGCCAGTCTAGTACCCACACTCTTTTACTATGAAGCCATGCCGTTGTAACACGTGGCTTGGCATTGTCTTGCTGAAATAAGCAGGGGCGTCCATGATAACGTTGCTTGGATGGCAACATATGTAGCTCCAAAACCTGTATGTACCTTTTCAGCATTAATGGTGCCTTCACAGATGTGTAAGTTACCCATGTCTTAGGCACTAATACACCCCTATACCATCACACATGCTGACTTTTCAACTTTGCGTTTCTAACTTATTTTCCTCTTTGTTCCGGAAGACACAACGTCGACACTTTCCAAAAACCATTTTTGAAATGTGGACTCGTCAGACCACAGAACACTTTTCCACTTTGTATCAGTCCATCCTAGATGAGCTCGGGCCCAGCCAAGCCAGCAGCGTTTTTGGGTGTTGTTGATAAATGGCTTTCGCTTTGCATAGTAGAGTTTTAACTTGCACTTACAGATGTAGCGACAAACTGGAGTTACTGACAGTGGTTTTCTGAGTGTTCCTGAGCCCATGTGGTGATGTCCTTTACACACTGATGTCGCTTTTTGATGCAGTACCGCCTGAGGGATGGAAGGTCCGTAATATCATCGCTTACGTGCAGTGATTTCTCCAGATTCTCTGAACCTTTTGATGATATTACGGACCATAGATGGTAAATTCCTTGCAATAGCTGGTTGAGAAACTGTTGGGACAATTTGCTCACGCATTTGTTCACAAAGTGGTGACTCTCGCCCCATCCTTGTTTGTGAATGACTGAGCATTTCACGGAAGCTGCTTTTATACCCAATCACGACACCCACCTGTTCCCAATTAGCCTGTTCACCCGTGGGATGTTCCAAATAAGTGTCTGATGAGCATTCCTCAACTTTCTCAGTCTTTTTTGCCACTTGTGCCAGCTTTTTTGAAACATGTTGCAGGCATCAAATTCCAAATGAGCTAATATTTGCAAAAAATAACTAAGTTTTCCAGTTTGAACGTTAAGTATCTTGTCCTTGCAGTCTATTCAATTGAATATAGGCTGGAAATGATTTGCAAATCATTGTATTCTGTTTTTGTTTACCATTTACACAACGTGCCAACTTCACTGGTTTTTGGGGTTTGTAGTTCCACATACTCTGTGCTTCCTAAAGTAAGGAATGAGCTTCTTTGACTTGCATGACTCTGTGCGTTTGTGTGTGTTCCCAAACTAAATACGTAACATTTTATTAGCGTATGACATACTTTCCAACCTTGAGACCTCCAATTTTGGGAAGTGGGGGGCGTTGTCGAGGGTGGGGCGGGGCGTGATTGGGGGCGTGGTTAAGAGGGGAGGAGTATATTGACAGCTAGAATTCATCAAGTCAAGTATTTCATACATACATATATATATATATATATATATATATATATATATATATACACACACACATATACTTATATATATATATATGTGTATATATATATATATATATGTGTATATATATATATATATATATATATGTGTATATATATATATATATATGTGTATATATATATATATATATATATATATATATATATATATATATATATATATATATATATCCTGAAAATATGCAAACAAAACTGTGTTTAGATAATTGATACTTCAAACTTGCATAAATAAATCTTAAGGAATATAACATAACTTGGCTTCTGAGAGCTTCAAAATGTAATGAATAAAATGCTAAAGTTGTTGATAAACAAGCAATTATTTTAATAATTAAATATGGTCATTTTAAATGAATTATTATGATAATTTAAAATTAATGATTTCAAATATGTTTATTTTAATGTATAATTCTATGGCTGGATGTAATAAGGAGTCAGAAAAAATACAAATAAAAATACAATTAATTTTGATGTTTTTAGCAAAATATAGTAAACATTTATTTAGTTTATTTTTTTAAATTAATAAATATATTTATTTTTAGGTAAGATAAACATAATAATACAATTTATCTCTGGTCTGGATGATTTAGTTCTTGTCACCCTGTTGTCCTCCCGTCATGAAAAAAGGCTGTCCTCACTCAGGTCCGCATGGAGCTGGAGGGGGCGTGGCCTCCAGCTCCGGCTGAAAATCGGGAGATTTTCGGGAGAATATTTGTCCCGGGAGGTTTTCGGGAGAGGCGCCGAATTTCGGGAGTCTCCCGGAAAATTCGGGAGGGTTGGCAAGTATGGCGTATGATGACCAGCAAATATTTTTGTGGATGGCTGTAATTTAGAAAAAAGCACACTGCTGACACCAACGTTCTCAAAAGTGGGATTTATTTCAATTTGAAAAAACACAAATCCATTGAAACAGTGAGTACAAGTAATACAATTTTAACTTAATTTTATAGCAGGGAAATTTTGTGTCATATAAAAACAAGAAAATCTCACCTTACTAAAATAGGGCTGAACTTCAACGTGTCAAAATGTCAGTCAAATCGTGTTAATAAGAATCCAGCATGCATGCGGAAGTGTGTGCGCACTAAAGTCAGACCAAGCCCCTGTTCCTGCTGAACTGAGCCAGCCGACGTCACACACTGATTATCAGCACAGCAGGCACAGGAGACCGGCCCAGCAGGGTGTCTATACTCACCTACATTCACCTTCCTGGGAATTGGTATATTTTCTGCCCATGCACAGAAGTTCCACTCCTTTATTCTTCTTTAAGAAGACAGTCAACATGTCGACCAAAGCTCTTTTGTGCAGATAATTAGCAGACGCTGTTACCAGGGAAGTAGGTGCAGCACATCACCCAGACAATGTCAAAACACCAGCGTGAGTCATCCGTCCAAACACACGTAACACTCCCAACAAAGTCAGACGACGTGCCATGCAGTGAACAAACAGGCGCCATTTCACAGAAGATGCACTAAAGAAAACATGCACACACCTCAGCGGTAACACAAACACCACACTGCAAAAAGTCAGTGTTCAAAAACAAGAACAAATTAAAGCTGCAAGCAGCGATGGACGGGACCAACTTTGACGGCACATAAAATCCAAACCGGAGCAGTAATTAAAACTCTTTCGTCAACTTTTAATCAGAAGGGTTCAATCTCTCTCCTGTGCTAGTTTGAAGCCGACATGACAAACACGCTCAGAGGAGATAATGTTTGAAAAAAGGTGACCGGTTTTTACAAAATTTTTGTTTTGAAGGGGGAATTGCAAACTTCCTGTTGACTTTTGCTGGGGGTTGTCAATATATGAAATGTAGGTCTAAGTGAGACCTACATAGAGGTTTTTGTTTCATGTCTCTCCGACCTTCCCAGTGGGAGTTACAGGCAGTTTTGTCATTTTCTTCCGAGGAGCAGTTTTTTCTGCGTTTTATTCAAAAATTGCTCTAGAGCGCAATTTTGAGATTTGGGGTTAGGTTTTTTTTTAGATCGTACTTTCTGCCAGTCCTGATGTGTGCGTTCAGTTTGGTGAGTTTTGAAGCATGTTAAGGGGGTCAAATTGCGGCTCAAAGAGGCAAAAGTGACTGTTTTTAGTACTTTTTTGTCTTGAAGGGGGAATTGCCAACTTCATGTCTCTAAGACATTCCTACTGGAAGTTACAAGTAGTTTTGTCTGAGTTTTCTTCCTAGGAGCAGTTGTGTCTTTGTTTTCTTCCTAGGGCGCGCTAGAGCGCAATTTTGAGTTTTGGCGTTGGGTTTTTTATTAGATCGCAATTTTTGCTAATCATGATGTGTGTGTCCAGTTTGGTGAGTTTTGAAGCATGTTAAGAGGGTCAAATTACAGCTCAAAGAGGCAAAAGTGACTGTTTTTACTACACTTTTGTTTTGAAAGGGGAATTGCCAACTTCCTGTTGATTTTTGCTGAAATAAATTAATGTATGAAATCTAGGTCTAAGTCAGACCTACATAGAGGTTTTTGTTTCATGTCTCTACGACATTCCTACCGAAGTTACAAGCAGTTGTGTCTGTGTTTTTTCCCAAGGGGCGCTAGAGCGCAATTTTGAGTTTTGGGGTTGTTTTTTTTTTTTATTAGATCGTAATTTTGTGTCAAATATGGTGAGTTTTGAAGAATGTTAAGGGGGTCAAATTACAGCTCAAAGAGGCGGCGGAATAATAATAATAAAACCTTACAATTACAATAGGGTCCTCTGTCCCAAAGGGACATTGCGGTCCCTAAAAAATACAAAAATTAGGGGTATTTTTATTTGAGCTAAGCAAAATTATCTGCCAATAGAACAAGAAAATGTGGCTTGTCAAGACTTTCCAAAACAAGTAAAATTAGCTAACCTCAATGAACCCAAAAATACCTTAAAATAAGTATATTCTCACTAATAACAAGTGCACTTTTCTTGGTAGAAAAAAAAAAGTCCTTTTTGCTTAATATGTTGAAAAATATTCTTAAATGAAGTAAATGCTAGTGCCATTATCT
The DNA here is from genome assembly GCF_033978685.3 of Nerophis lumbriciformis. Taxonomy (NCBI): domain Eukaryota; kingdom Metazoa; phylum Chordata; class Actinopteri; order Syngnathiformes; family Syngnathidae; genus Nerophis; species Nerophis lumbriciformis. Next base: position 10,243,184 of record NC_084569.2, read on the forward strand.
TGACATAATGACATACATTTCTTGAAACCAGCAAACTTATACTAAAAACTAATTTATTGTTCTTAATGGAAAGGCAACAAGGCAACCGCTTGTTACTCTCGGGGTCTCCTAGCCGCTCAGGCAAATCATATGGTCTAAAAATGCATTTTTCCATCGATAACATGACATCATCGCGCCAAGTGCATGCTCTTTCAGGCCCAAATCTTTTTAATTGTAATTTTGAGGAATTTATCTAAATGTGCATGAACTATTTCTGTTCAAAATGGTTTGAAATGTCTTTCTGACAGTGTATATAGACAGACCTAGACCACACGGCAAAAAAGTCAGTGTTCAAAAACAAGAATAAAAAATACAAAAATTTGGGGTATTTTATTTGAACCAAGCAAAATTATCTGCCAATAGAACAAGATAATTAAATACAAAAATTAGGGGTATTTAATTTGAACTAAGCAAAATTATCTGCCAATAGAACAAGACAATTTGGCTTGTCAAGGCTTTCCAAAAACAAGTAAAATTATCTAACCTCAATGAACCCAAAAATACCTTAAAATAAGTATATTCTCACTAATAACAACTGTACTACTATATAAGTACATCTTTTCTATTGTTTCATTGAAAATAAAACAGCAAAGTCCATTTGGCTGTCATGCGTTTTAATTATGAGACACAATTGTGTCGAAATCATGATTTTTTTTTTTATGCTTGAAATAAGAAATTATTACTTTAAAAAAGTAGTTTTATACTTGTGAGTGTTGATGACACAGCTTTGCAACAGTTGATATTCTAGTTTCAAGCATGTTTTACTCAATATAGGTCATCAAATCTCAGCAACAAGCTGTAATATCTTACTGAGATCATTTAGGACCAAAACACTTAAAACAAGTAAAACACTTTAACATAAAATCTGCTTAGTGAGAAGAATTATCTTATCAGACAGAAAATAAGCAAATATCACCCTTATTTGAGATATTTAATCTTACTTAGATTTCAGTTTTTGCAGTGCATATTTTCCTGTCATTTTGAAGGCGTTACAAATATTAACAATAACTACAACAAATATTTTTGATGACGTTTCAGTTTTTAAAAAACATGACAAAATAATAATACACAAATACCGTATTTTCCCCATCATTTTATAGGCGGTATAGGGAAACTGCACTTTCTTTTGGCAATTTTTCCTATTGTTCACAATCATGAGAGACAAGAACACGTTTTTTTTTGTATAGGATTTTAAAGATGATAAAAAAAAAACGTGTGGAAGATGCGACTAATGGGATTCACTGTTTTAGCCTTCAACTTCGAAACCCTCCATTAACGTTTTGTATACCGTATTTTTCGGAGTATAAGTCGCTCCGGCCGAAAATGCATAATAAAGAAGGAAAAAAACATATATAAGTCGCACTGGAGTATAAGTCGCATTTTTGGGGGAAATTTATTTGATAAAAGCCAACAGCAAGAATAGACATTTGAAAGGCAATTTAGAATAAATAAAGAATAGTGAACAACAGGCTGAATAAGTGTACGTTATATGAGGCATAAATAACCAACTGGTATGTTAACGTAACATATTATGGTAAGAGTCATTCAAATAACTATAACATATAGAACATGCTATACGTTTACCAAACAATCTGTCACTCCTAATCGCTAAATCCCATGAAATCTTATACGTCTAGTCTCCTACGTGAATGAGCTAATTAATGTTATTTGATTTTTTACGGTAATGTGTTAATAATTTCACACATAAGTCGCTCCTGAGTATAAGTCGCACCCTGCGTCTTATAGTCCGAAAAATACGGTACACACACAAGTCTATATATAATGTAGTAACATACATGTTCATAACAACATGTAATATGTACAATATTTACCATATTTTGATCATTTTAATCATTGCCTAATTTCTTCGTTGCATTGATTTCCGTTTTCCATAGCTCCGACTTCTGGCAACAACCGTGTGTTCCTACTTCCGGAAACAAACGTAAATGTGTTTTCTTATCATGGCAGACTTCGTAATAAACAATGACTACGTTTGGACAAATGAGGATTCACCACCTTATCTTTTTGAAGCTGAGTACACGGAGGATGAACTACTGCTTTCTAGAAGCCGGCACGAAGGAAGGGTGAGACGTCGGAGCAGACGGAAGCCGAGAGAGTGAGGTCGACTTGACTCGAAGCTGTGAATGTGGAACGTGAAGCCAAGCTATTTCGACATAAATGGAGTGCTTACCCAAATAAACTGGGAAAAAAAAACGTCCCTGACCAGCTGGACCAATCGAACAACTTTCCATTGAGTGAGTCACCTTTATATCGATCATAATACACGCAGCATGTCATGCGTGTTATTATAACTACATGTGTAACAAAAACATGAAATGTGGGCTAATACTTTACAGACACTGTATTATAATTGTTTATGTTTTTCAGTCAGTACAGATTGGTGTTCTATCACATTGTGTTGTGCATTACAAACTCTATAACGTGTTTCGTGCTGAAGTTGAAGCTAGTTCATCTCTTTCCGGAGTTAGCTTTTACGGCCCGTAGCATGCCGATGTGTTACTACGCTACAAAAAGAGCTCCTCAGTGTACATTAACTATGTCAATACAACTTGGTTATTATACAGGTTATGGAGTATAATAATGGAGTATTGTGGACGGTTTTAGAATGCTTTTTAAAGTGATTTAGAGGTAGAATTGATTGCTCCTATTAGCTGCATTGCTAGCCACCAAGAACGAGCCGATTTTTACATGTTACAATGCAAAAGAAAAAAAACTTTTGTCTTCTTGTCTCATATAATGATGGTGAAATTCCAAAAAAGTGCAAGCCCCCTTTAAGATTTATTAAAAGAACATTTATGATGAAAGTTCAGTTTAAAAAAAAAACATGACAAAATAGTAACAAACACTCTACACTTAAAAAGAAGAATGCAAAAATATTAGGGCCACATTGGGAAAAAATTCAAACAAGAATAATTTGAGGGGGGAATTTTTTAAAAATATTTTTATGTATTTGCGGTGGCTTTGTTTAAAATGCAACTTTATTCCCATAAGTTTACAACTAATAAAATGATTGCAATATTTGGACCTATTTCTTAAAAAAAAAAAGAAAATATCACTTTATTACCTACAAGTATTTCCTAAAAAAATAACAACACAAAAACAAACATATTACATGTATTATATTATATACAATGTTGACTTTTTTTCATTCATTTATTTGTGAACTGCGAAATGATCCTCTGCATTTGACCCATCACCCTTGATCACCCCCTGGGAGGTGAGGGGAGCAGTGGGCAGCAGCGGTGGCCGCGCCCGGGAATAATTTTTGGTGATTTGACCCCCCAATTCCAACCTTTTTTTTTTTTTTTTTTTTTTTTAATTTTTTTTTTTTTCCGCGCCCGGGAATAATTTTTGGTGATTTGACCCCCCAATTCCAACCTTTGATGGTCAGTGCCAAGCAGGGAGGTATCCCCTCACTTCCCAGGGGATAATTTCGCAGTTCACAAATAAATGAATGAAAAAAGTCAACATGGTATATAATATAATAAATGTAATATAATATGTTTCTGTTTTTGTGTTGTGATCTTTTTAGGAAACACTTGTAGGTAATAAAGTGATATTTTCTTTTTTTTTAAGAAATAGGTCCAAATATTGCAATCATTTTATAAGTAGTAATTTTATGGGAATGGGAAATAAACAAAGTCACCGCAAATATATAAAAATATAACTTTTTTTCTCCCCTCAAATTATTCTTATTTGATTTTTTTTCCCCTTGTGTGACAATCATTGGTACTTAAACTTTAATTTAACAATTATCCATGAAAGGGGTTTATTCCGTACTTTCATTAAAATTTTTTTTTTTTTTTTGAGTTGTTGACTTAGCATATGAAAACATTAATGGACATGTTTTTATCAAATAAAAAATGGGTTTTATTCCTGTAATATTACAGCATTAAAAAAATAAAAATAAATACAATATTATTTATTAGATTATGACTTCTTTTTTTTTAACGAACATTGGCTGGTCATGCTATAATATATATATGTTTTCTTCCTAAAAGTGTGTACCGTATTTTTCGTACTATAAGTCGCAGTTTTTTTCATAGTTTGGCCGGGGGGTGCGACTTATACTCAGGAGCGACTTATGTGTGAAATTATTAACACATTAGCGTAAAATATCAAATAATATTATTTATCTCATTCACGTAAGAGACTAGACGTATAAGATTTCATGGGATTTAGCGATTAGGAGTGACAGATTGTTTGGTAAACGTATAGCATGTTCTATATGTTATAGTTATTTGAATGACTCTTACCATAATATGTTACGTTAACATACCAGTTGGTTATTTATGCCTCATATAACGTACACTTATTCAGCCTATTCTTTATTTATTTTAAATTGCCTTTCAAATGTCTATTCTTGGTGTTGGCTTTTATCAAATAAATGTCCCCAAAAAATGCGACTTATATATGTTTTTTTTCCTTCTTTATTATGCATTTTCGGCCGGTGCGACTTATAATCCGAAAAATACGGTATGAATTAATTTGTCTCCTTATATTTAGCCGGTAAAAAAAATCAACAAAAGTCCCAATGGAACAGTCTGGTGAGTTTTTATTTATTTATTTATTTAAATTATCATTTCTTCGGTCAATAGTCAACAAAATACACAAACAGTTTTACATAAACAAACAGTTGTACATTCATAAATTGAAAATGTTGCAGACCGAAAGGGTTTAGGCCAGGGGTCTCAGACACGCGGCCCGCGGGCCAATTGCGGCCCGGGAGACGTTATTTTGCGGCCCGCAACTTAATATGAAAATGTAATGTTACTGCGGCCCGCGAGTTTTATAAGAATGGCGCTTGACAGCGTCATACTTGCCAACCCTCCCGATTTTTCCGGGAGACTCCCGAATTTCAGGGCGACCATTCTCTGGAATGTCTGCCGATCTTCACCCAGACAACAATGTTAAGCGCACTCTACAACCTGTAAAAACAGCGTGCCAGCCCAGTCACATGTTGAATTTGGCTTCTGTACACATACGTAAGTGACTGTAAGACATACTTGGTCAACAGCCACACAGGTCAAGCTGAGGGTGACCATATAAACAACTTTAACACTGTTACAAATATGTGGCACACTGTGAACCCACACCAAACAAGAATGACAAACACATTTCGGGAGTGTATATTCTAGCCCGGAAGAGTTAGGGCTGCAAGGGATACTGGGTATTTGTTCTGTTGTGTTTATGTTGTGTTACGGTGCGGATGTGTTCGTCATTCTTGTTTGGTGTGGGTTCACAGTGTGGCGCATATTTGTAACAGTGATAAAGTTGTTTATACGGCCACCCTCAGTGTGATCTGTGTGGCTGTTGATCAAGTATGTCTTGCAATCACTTGTGTCTGCAGAAGCCTCATACAACATGTGACTGGGCCGGCACGCTGTTTGTATGGTGAAAAAGCGGACGCGGCGACAGGTTGTAGAGGACGTTAAAGGCAGTGCCATCACGGCACGCCCTTATTATTGTTGTCCGGGTTAAAATCGGGACGAATTCGGGAGAATGGTAGTCCCGGGACATTGTCGGGAGGGGCACTGGAATTTGGGAGTCTCCCGTACAAGTATGTTGCTAGGGCGGGATAGCCATACAAAGAAGGTGAATATCATTAAAAAGTGCATGTTAGATTTTTTTTTTAAGAAATCTTTTCTTGCGGCCCAGCCTCACCCAGTTTCTGCATCCAGTGGCCCCCAGGTAAATTGAGTTTGAGACCCCTGGTTTAGGCTGAAGTTGAACACTTATTGCGCCTAACCCAGGGGATCGGCAACCCGCGGCTCCGGAGCCGCATGCGGCTCTTTGATCACTCTGATGCGGCTCAGCAGCTTACTTGCTGAACCCCCCCGATTTTCCCGTGAGACTTCCGGATTCACGGATTTCAGTTTCTTTCGCAGAAAAACTCCCCCGGGATTAATATTCACCGATTTTCACCCTCACAGCTATAATAAGGGCGTACCATGATGGTACAACATTTGGCGCCTTCTACAATTTATATTAACTGCGTGCTAGCCCAAAACTTGATATACAATATACATCTTCTGCTTGCACACGTACGTGACAGCAAGGCATACTTGGTCAACAGCCACACAGGTTACACTGACGGTGACCATATAAAACAATTTTAACACTCTTACTAATAATGCGCCACACTTTGAACCAAAACCAAACAAGAATGACAAACACATTTTGGCAGAACATCTGCACCTTAACACAAAATAAACACAACAGAACAAACACCCAGAATCCCATGCAGCCCTGACTCTTCCGGGCTATATTATACACCCCTGCTACCACCAAACCCCGCCCCCACCCCAACCCTGCTCCATCCCACATCAACCCCCCCCTCTGTGCGTCGGGTGTATAATGTATCCCGGAAGAGTTAGGGCATACTTGCCAACCCTCCCGAATTTTCCGGGAGACTACCGAAATTCAGCGCCTCTCCCGAAAACCTCCCGGGACAAATATTCTCCCGAAAATCTCCCGATTTTCAGCCGGAGCTGGAGGTGGCCTCCAGCTCCATGCGGACCTGAGTGAGGACAGCCTTTTTTCACAACGGGAGGACAACAGGGTGACAAGAACTAAATCATCCATACTAGAGACAAATTGTATTATTATGTTTATCTTACCTAAAAATAAATATATTTATTAATTTAAAAAAAACAAAAAAAACAACTAAATACATTTTTACTATATTTTGCTAAAAACATCAAAATTAATTGTATTTTTATTTGTATTTTTTCTGACTCCTTATTACATCCAGCCATAGAATTAAAATAAACATATTTGAAATAATTCATTTTAAATGATCATAATAATTCATTTAAAATGACCATATTTAATTATTAAAATAATTGCTTGTTTATCAACAACTTTAGCATTTTATTCATTACATTTTGAAGCTCTCAGAAGCCAAGTTATGTTATATTCCTTAAGATTTATTTATGCAAGTTTGAAGTATCAATTACCTAAACACAGTTTTGTTTGCATATTTTCAGGATATATATATATATATATATATATATATATATATATGAAATACTTGACTTGGTGAATTCTAGCTGTCAATATACTCCTCCCCTCTTAACCACACCCCCAACCACGCCCCCCACCCCCGACCTCCCGAAATCGGAGGTCTCAAGGTTGGCAAGTATGAGTTAGGGCTCCATGGGATTCTGGGTATTTGTCCTGTTGTGTTTATGTTGTGTTAAGATGCAGATGTTCTCCCGAAATGTTTTTGTCATTCTTGTTTGGTGTGGGTTCACAGTGTGGCGTATTATTAGTAAGAGTGTTAAAAAAAAATGTTATACCGCCACCGTCAGTGTAACCTGTGTGGTTGTTGACCAAGTATGCGTTGCTGTCACCTACGTGGGCAAGCTAAAGACACGTACAACGTGAGGCTGATCAGGCATACTGTTTATGGTGGGTGTTATATACTGCACCAACACTGACAAGCGCCATTTAGTTAAAACCCGCGTGCCGCACCAGCTTGCAAATCCCATATAAAGGTGTGGGCAGCGTGTCTGAGACTCCTGGTTTATACATAGCACAAAGCAAAAAAAAATCTTCGTATACAGTGTTATTTCATTTAAAATTTCATAAATTGTTTGCGGCTCCCATTGTTTTCTATAATTTGTGAAACTGGTCAAAATGGCTCTTTGACTGGTAAAGGTTGCCGACCCCTGGCCTAACCCTACAAATAGTTTCATATTTAATGTCATTTTTGGAGTTACAATTGGACCATTTGGACACCTTTCAGTTCGCTGCACTGAACAAGTTCTATTTTGGCATCATTTTAGACGTGCAATGGAGTTGGCTCACTGTTCGTAGGGAACAGCACGGGAGGCGCCTAACTCTGACCTTGACCTCTTCCTCCTGCAGGCCGCATCCCCGTGGCGGCAGAACTTAACCACTGTGAACACGGCGGACTTTCACTGTTCACATGTGGGCTAAGTCCTGTCTCCGCGCGGCCGCATTAGACGAGGGTGTGTTCGCTCGCCGGTAGTCAAAATGAGTGAGCTGTGTTCCTCATGTCAGCCATTGGAAATCCCTGGCAATGTGATTTAGTCTTTAGAGTCCAGAAATCACTCTGCCAGGAATTCCCCTGGTCAACAGAGATGTGCTGCAATAATAGTCACCTTTTTTATCAGGAGGTGGCTACGGCGCTGCTCCCGCATCCTCGTGTTGGTCGCCAACTCCCAGACTTCCCTTTGGCCTCTTGTAAAAATAGCTTTTCAATGACAGAATGGAGAATTCGGTTAGAAGGAAGTGGCACTCCCTCTAATGTGTGCCTTCATCTTGGCCTCAACACACCAGAGACCTTATTAGCCTTTTAGCATTAGGGGATGTTTTAAAAGAAAAAAAACTGCTCCGCGTTCACTAAGAGGCAGCAAGTACAAAGTATGAGTCAGCGGGACACTTTTGGGGGAACTCCAGAATCTATAATAAGTCGGATCCTGCAGAGTGGAGCACCAGTGGACACATTGGACCAATGTCCTACCACCCTGGAAATAGGCTCCTTAAATAGTGGTATACTCTTGATGTAATGTCCTTTTAAGATGACTTTACAGGAAAATTGATTAATAAATAGTTTTTTTTTTTTTTGATTGATTGAAACTTTTATTAGTAGATTGCACAGTACAGTACATACCGTATTTTCCGCACTATTAAGGCGCACCTAAAAACCTCCAATTTTCTCAAAAGCTGACAGTGCGCCTTATAATCCGGTGCGCCTTATACACGGCAAAAAGTCAGTGTTCAAAAACAAGAAGAAAAAAAAATACAAAAATTAGTGGTATTTTATTTGAACTAAGCAAAATTATTTGCCAATAGAACAAGAAAATTCCGCTTGTCAAATTAAAGCTGCAAGCAGCGATGGACGGGACCGGCTTTGACGGCTCATAAAATCCAAACCGGAGCAGTAATTAAAACACTTTCGTCAACTTTTAATCAGAAGGGTTCAATCTCTTTCCTGTGCTAGTTTGAAGCCGACACGACAAACGCGCTCAGAGGAGATAATGTTTGAAAAAAGGTGACCGGTTTTTACAAAACTTTTGTTTTGAAGGGGGAATTGCAAACTTCCTGTTGATTTCTGTCGATCTATGAAATGTAGGTCTAAGTGAGACCTACATAGAGGTTTTTGTTTCATGTCTCTACGACATTTGTGCTGGAAGTTACAGGCAGTTTTGTCTGAGTTTTCTTCCTAGGGGGCGCTAGAGCGCAATTTTGAATTTTGAATTTTGGGGCTAGGTTTTTTGATTAGATCGCAGTTTTCGCCAGTCCTAATGTGTGTGTCAAATATGGTGAGTTTTGAAGCATGTTAAAGGGGTCAAATTACAGCTCAAAGAGGCGGCGGAATAATAATAATAATAAAACCTTACAATTACAATAGGGTCCTCTGTCCCAAAGGGACATTGCGGTCCCTAATTAAAGCTGAAAGCAGCGATGGACGGGACCGACTTTGACGGCACATAAAATCCAAACCGGAGCAGTAATTAAAACTCTTTCGTCAACTTTTAATCAGAAGGGTTCAATCTCTCTCCTGTGCTAGTTTGAAGCCGACGCGACAAACGCGCTCAGAGGAGATAATGTTTGAAAAAAGGTGACCGGTTTTTACAAAACTTTTGTTTTGAAGGGGGAATTGCAAACTTCCTGTTGATTTTTGCTGGGGGTTGTCAATCTATGAAATGTCGGTCTAAGTGAGACCTACATAGAGGTTTTTGTTTCATGTCTCTACGACATTTGTACTGGAAGTTACAGGCAGTTTTGTCTGAGTTTTCTTCCTAGGGGGCGCTAGAGCGCAATTTTGAGTTTTGGGGTTGTTTTTTTTTTATTAGAGCGCAATTTTTGCCAGTCCTGATGTGTGTGTCCAGTTTGGTGAGTTTTGAAGCATGTTAAGGGGGTCAAATTACAGCTCAAAGAGGCAAAAGTGACTGTTTTTACTAAACTTTTGTTTTGAAGGGGGAATTGCAAACTTCCTGTTGATTTTTGCTGAAAGATGTCAGTGTATGAAATGTAGGTCTAAGTGAGACCTACATAGAGGTTTTTGTTTCATGTCTCTACGACATTTGTACTGGAAGTTACAGGCCGTTTTTGAGTTTTCTTCCTAGGGGGCGCTAGAGTGCAATTTTGAGTTTTGGGGTTTGGGTTTTTTTATTAGAGCGCAATTTTTGCCAGTCCTGATGTGTGTGTCCAGTTTGGTGAGTTTTGAAGTACAGTATGTTAAGGGGGTCAAATTACAGCTCAAAGAGGCAAAAGTGACTGTTTTTACTAAACTTTTGTTTTGAAGGGGGGATTGCAAACTTCCTGTTGATTTTTGCTGAAAGATGTCAGTGTATGAATTAAAGCTAACATAAAATCTGCTTAGTGAGAAGAATTATCTTATCAGACAGAAAATAAGCAAATATCACCCTTATTTGAGATATTTAATCTTACTTAGATTTCAGTTTTTGCAGTGTATGTGATATAAATGTTGCACTACATATTATACCTTGCTGTCGTTAAAGGATAAACGAAATACCACGTCGCTGACTTTACCTCGGGGAAAATAATAAAACAGCTGTTTATTCATTTTGGGAGTGAACGGAGTTGTCAGAACGCTGGTTTGTAATCTATTAATAAAGTTTGACTGACCTATCTGACTGATTTGTTGACATTCCCTTTAGCGCAGCTCCATCTAATGCATGCATAGGTGCGCCTTATACTCCGGTGCGCCTTATATATGAACAAAGTTTTGAAATATGCCATTCATTGAAGGTGCGACTTATAATCCGGTGCGTGTGTACTGTACTGTGTAGATTGCACAGTACAGTACATATTCTGTACAATTGACCACTAAATGGTAACACCCCAATAAGTTTTTCAACTTGTTTAAGTCGGGGTCCTACGTTAATCAATTCATGCACTGCAAAAACTAAAATCTAAGTAAGATTAAATATCTCAAATAAGGGTGACATTTGATTATTTTCTGTCTGATAAGATAATTCTTCTCACTTAGAGTGTTTTACTTGTTTTAAGTGTTTTGGTCCTAAATGATCTCAGTAAGATATTACAGCTTGTTGCTGAGATTTGATGACCTATATTGAGTAAAACATGCTTGAAACTAGAATATCAACTGTTGCAAAGCTGTGTCATCAACACTCACAAGTATAAAACTACTTTTTTAAAGTGATAATTTCTTATTTCAAGCATGAAAACAAAAATCATGACTTTGACACAATTGTGTCTCTTATAAAAACAGATGACTGCTGTTTTATTTTCAATGAAACAATAGAAAATACGTACTCATATAGTAGTACAGTTGTTATTAGTGAGAATATACTTATTTTAAGGTATTTTTGGGTTCTTGACAAGCCAAATTTTCTTGTTCTATTGGCAGATAATTTTGCTTAGTTCAAATAAAATACCCCTAATTTTTGTATTTTTTTATTCTTGTTTTTGAACACTGACTTTTTTTGCCGTGTGGTCTAGGTCTGTCTATATACACTGTCAGAAAGACCTGTCAAATATAAAATAAAAAGACTAGTGCATAGACAGGGGTCCCCAAAAAAAACTCTGCTCATATTTTTAAGTTACACTGACATTTTTTTAACGCTTGCAATTGGTAATTTTTAAATAAAAAAAATGTCAGTGTAACTTTAAAATATGAGCAGAGTCTTTTGGGGATTCTGTCTATGCACTAGTCTTTTTATCTTATATTTGACAGGTCTTTCTGACAGTGTATATAAACAGACCTAGACCACACGGCAAAAAGTCAGATTTCAAAAACAAGAATAAAAAAATACAAAAATTAGGGGTATTTTATTTGAACTAAGCAAATTAACGCTTGCAATTGATAATTTTTAAATAAAAAAATGTGAAAACGTTTGGTATTATCCCCCATAGGAATTCATGTGGAGTTAATGTATTTCAGCCAAACAGCAGGCGAAGTCTCCAAGTAAAAAAATCTTGTGTTAAAATAATTGGTAAAAATATGTAGATTGTTGGTCATTTTCACGCTAGTCATTAGCTTCCTGCTATTAACGTTGTGGTCCTATTGTCATTTTAATGTAGTGTATATTTCATGAAGTATATTGCGTTTAATGCGCCAGACTCTTTGCTGTGTTCCAGAAAATGACATATGCAGCTTTAAGGTTATCACACGTTTCCTTTTTCCTGTCATCACAAAAAAAAAAAAATCACTTCATGTATTTTTGTACGTTTTTGCAGTCAGTATGTATTTAATTCCTTAAAAAAAAGATGGTCATTTGAGGTCCCCGGCGCCCATCAAAGACACCATCATCAAGCTGTCCTCCCTCAAACGTCTTATTTTCGTTGCCTTTTCATCTTTTCCATCGCCTTTCCTCCCTGCGAACCCGCAGCTGGTCCTGCCTATGGGCTCATTACTTCCTTCCCGTCTCCTGTCATGACGCACTCTGTCCAACACCTCAACTCCAATGCTGGCTGTGTGATGCCTCACCTTTTTTTTTTTTTTTTTTTTTTTTTGGCCTGTCTTGTTTTTAGTCTGTGTGGAGCCTACACAACACTTCGCTTCTCTTTACCGTGGTTTTGACGTCATTGTAAGCTTCAGCTGGACTCTTCATTGGGGCGACGTGTTGCGCCCTGATGCGTAGAGGAGGCCGGATGCGGGACGATGGGGATTAAGGGCGGAAGAAAAACCCTATTTTAGTCAATTTTAAAATGAACGTGCACATTCATTATTTGCCTACTCTTCTTTTCCTTTCTCTGTTTACATTGCCAATTAAACTTGTGTAAAAAGAAGAAAATCTGTTGATCTACATTTAAGATCTAAAAAAATATTTTGTATTATGTTATTGATTGTTTTTTTTTTGCTTAATACAGACGCCACCGGTGGTAAAGAGGAAAAGTGTGACGATAACCACAGAACTTTGACACATGTGTAAGTAAAACATGAGCAATGCAGTTGGGAATTTAACGCACAAACGAGTGTTACCAAGCGTAAATAGCATGTAATTGTAAGCATCATGCTAATGCTAATGACTATTCAGTGCCGAAAGTGAGGAAAAATAACCGACATGTACAATACGGGCCAAAAGTTTGGACACACCTTTATTTTCATGACTATTTATATTGTAGATTGTCACTGAAGGCATCAAAACTATGAATGAACATGTGGAGTTATGTACTTAACAAAAAAAAAGGTGAAATAACTGAAAACAAGTTTTATATTCTAGTTTCTTCAAAATAGCCACCCTTTGCTTTGATTACTGCTTTGCACACTCTTGGTATTCTCTGGATGCGCTTCAAGATGTGCTTGAAGCTCATCCAAAGAATGCCAAGAGTGTGCGGAAAAGTACACCTTGAAGCTCAGGTGACTCCCTCTTGAAGCTCGTCCAGAGAATGCCAAGAGTGTGCAAAGCAGTAATCATAGCAAAGCGTGGCTATATTGAAGAAACTAAAATATAAAACATGTTTTCAGTTAGTTCACCTTTTTTTTTTTTTTGTGTTCATTCATAGTTTTGATGCCTTCAGTGGTCACACGAGCTTCAAGCACACCTTGTAGCTCCTTTGACTACCTCTTGAAGCTCATCCAGAGAATGCCAAGAGTGTGCAAAGCAGTAATCAGAGCAAAGGGTGGCTATTTTGAAGAAACTAGAATATAAAACATGTTTAAATATCACAGTCTATAACTGAAAACATGTTTTATATTCTAGTTTCTTCAAAATAGCCACCCTTTGCTCTGATTACTTTTCCGTACACTCTTTGCATTCTCTGGATGAGCTTCAAGCACACCTTGAAGCTCAGGTGACTACCTCTTGAAGCTTGTCCAGAGAATACCAAGAGTGTGCAGAGCAAAGGGTGACTATTTTGAAGAAACTAGAATATATATAACATGTTTAAATATCACAGTCCATAACTGAAAACATGTTTTGTATTCTAGTTTCTTCAAAATAGCCACCCTTTGCTCGGATTACTTTTCCGCACACTATAAGCATTCTCTGGATGAGCTTCAAGAAGTAGTCACCTGAGCTTCAAGATGTGCTTGAAGCTCAGGTGACTACCTCTTGAAGCTCTTGGAGAGAATGCCAAGAGTGCAAAGCAGTAACCAAAGCAAAGGGTGGCTATATTGAAGAAACTGGAATATAAAACATTAAATATCACAGTCCATAACAGAAAACATGTTTTGTATTCTAGTTTCTTCAAAATAGCCACCCTTTGCTCTGATTACTTCAAGAGGTAGTCACCTGAGCTTCAAGCACACCTTGAAGCTCAGGTGACTACCTCTTGAAGCTCATCCAGAGAATGCCAAGAGTGTTCATTCATAGTTAAAACTATGAATGAACACATGTGGACTTATGTACTTCACACACAAAAAAGGTGAAATAACTGAAAACATGTTTTATATTCTAGTTTCTTCAAAATAGCCACCCTTTGCTCTGATTACTTTTCCGTACACTCTTGGCATTCTCTGGATGAGCTTCAAGCACACCTTGAAGCTCAGGTGACTAACTCTTGAAGCTCGTCCACAGTATGCCAAGAGTGTGCAAAGCAGTAATCAGAGCAAAGGGTGGCTATTTTGAAGAAACTAGAATATAAAACATGTTTTCAGTTAAACATGTTTTATATTCTAGTTTCTTCAAAATAGCCACCCTTTGCTCTGATTAGAAACTAGAATATAAAACATGTTTTCAGTTAAACATGTTTTATATTCCAGTTTCTTCAAAATAGCCACCCTTTGCTCTGATTACTTTTCCGTACACTCTTGGCATTCTCTGGATGAGCTTCAAGATGTGGTCACCTGAGCTTCAAGCACACCTTGAAGCTCAGGTGACTCCCTCTTGAAGCTCATGGAGAGAATGCCAAGAGTGTGCAAAGCAGTAATCCGAGCAAAGGGTGGCTATTTTGAAGAAACCAGAATATAAAACATGTTTTCAGTTATTTCACCTTTTTTTTTTTTTTTTTTGTGAAGTACATAACTCCACACGTGTTCATTCATAGTTTTGACGCCTTCAGTAGTCACACGAACTTCAAGCACACCTTGAAGCCCCGGTGACTACCTCTCGAAGCTCATCCAGAGAATGCCAAGAGTGTGCAAAGCAGTTAATCGGAGCTATTTTGACGAAACTAGAATATAAAACATGTTTTCAGTTATTTCACCTTTTTTGTGTGAGAAGTACACAACTCCACATGTGTTCATTCATAGTTTTGATGCCTTCAGTGACAACCTACAATGTAAATAGTCATGAAAATAAAGAAAACGCATTGATTGAGGAGAAGGTGTGTCCAAACTTTTGGCCTGTATTGTATTTTTTTTTAAATTTTACAACCAACAGTGTTAAACGACTTCGACGACACATACCGACCGACAAAGTTGTGTTGTTATGTTGCCTGGCAACAGATAAAAGGTGCATTATTTACACCACGAGGTGAGAGTATCACCTTCCCGTTCCCTCTTTACGGGTCTGTCCTAGATTGACATTATACACTGGTTAACTTCTTTTTACGCTTGTATGATAGTGAATGTTAGCGGGTTCCATTGTAAGCAAAAAAAACCAAACATAAGCGCACACCTTGAAGGTAGCAGAGTTGTTGATATGGACGGACGCGACGCATAGCCGAGTGTAGACGTGGCCGCCGGCTGTTTCCACCGCCCGTCTCTCTCTCTCTCTCTCTTTCTCTCTCTCCTCGGGCTCTGACTTTGCCGTTTACACAAGGGCACACACGCTTAAGTGGAAAAGCCTCTGTTGAGACAGCTGGGTCTCCGGCCTCTCGTTTCAACACGTATCGTCTCCCGCTGACCTCGCTCGCCGGTGAACACACACACACACACACACACACACACACACACGTGTGCTTTAACGCACACAATGCGTTAAATAAATAAAGTGACAGGGTAATGTCAACGGGGGGGGGCTGTTGTGTGCGTTAGCCGTCTCCTCGCTCGCTCGGCCTCATAAAGCCCGGAATAGCGCAAATACGCACCGACGTGACATCATTCACACCTCCGGGCTGGGACGAGCTTCACAGAGCAAACACTTGAATTACACTGAAGAATATAATTCAATAGGGCCTAATTTCAAGTCACAACCTTAACACAGTTCAGGGGTTGAAGAAATATGTAAGTTCCCCCTTTTGAGTAGTGCCGATATGCAATGATTGCTCTTCATAATTGCTGCTGATTAGTGCGGACAAGCAAAAAGTCCCAAAACGGCGACGCTTTGTCATTTTTTTGTGGTAGAAAGTCCGGCTGAGCAGCAGCTTTTAAGTGGGTAGAGATTCAATTGCAACGTTAGGACCCGTACAGCATAGCTGCGGGGTTTTCTGATCATTGTGAGGTCGCCTCGGAAAAAAAGAAAGAAATTGATTTCTCAGATCGCTGTGCTACTGAGTTGTAATACACTTTTCCACCACGTGTGGCAGTAGTGGCAATATCAAACAAACAGAAGAAGTCTGCAGCTTAAGTCATAGAAAAGTTTCTTAAGCACAAAATCGATGACTAATGTGAAAATGTATTTTCAGATTGGTTTCACTTTTATTTTTAAAATATTTATTATTATTAAGCGGTAGGAAATGGATGGATGGATGGATGGATTATTATTATTTATCATTAATTTAGTTAAACAAGCCAGAAGAAATCTGGAGCTAAAGTCATAGAGAAGTTTCTTAAGCGCAAAAATGATGACTAATATTGTAAAAATTTATTTTCAGATACGTTTCACTTTTATTTTTTAAATATTTATTATTATTAAGCGGTAGAAAATGGATGGATGGATTATTATTATTCATCATTAATTTAGTTAAACAAGCCAAAAGAAATCTGAAGCTAAAGTCATAGAGAAGTTTCTTAAGCGCAAAAATGATGACTAATGTTGTGAAAATGTATTTTCAGATTCGCTTCACTTTTATTTTTCAAATATTTATTATTATTATTATTATTTATCATTAATTTAGTTAAACAAGCAGAAGAAGTCTGGAGCTAAAGTTGTAGAGAAGTTTCTTAAGCGCAAAAATTAGGACTAATGTTGTGAAAATTTATATTCAGATTTACTTCACTTTTATTTTTCAAATATTTATTATTATTATTATTATTATTTATCATTAATTTAGTTAAACAAGCAGAAGAAGTCTGGAGCTAAAGTCGTAGAGACGTTTCTTAAGCGCAAAATTAGGACTAATGTTGTGAAAATTTATTTTCAGATTCGCTTCACTTTTATTTTTCAAATATTTATTATTATTATTATTATTTATCATTAATTTAGTTAAACAAGCCAAAAGAAATCTGAAGCTAAAGTCATAGAGAAGTTTCTTAAGCGCAAAAATTAGGACTAATGTTGTGAAAATTTATATTCAGATTTACTTCACTTTTATTTTTCAAATATTTATTATTATTATTATTATTATTATTATTTATCATTAATTTAGTTAAACACGCAGAAGAAGTCTGGAGCTAAAGTCATAGAGAAGTTTCTTAAGCGCAAAAATTAGGACTAATGTTGTGAAAATTTATATTCAGATTTACTTCACTTTTATTTTTCAAATATTTATTATTATTATTATTATTTATCATTAATTTAGTTAAACACGCAGAAGAAGTCTGGAGCTAAAGTCGTAGAGAAGTTTCTTAAGCGCAAAAATGATGACTAATGTGAAAATGTATTTTCAGATTCACTTTACTTTTATTTTTAAAGTATTTATTATTATTATTATTATTTATCATTAATTTAGTTAAACACGCAGAAGAAGTCTGGAGCTAAAGTCGTAGAGAAGTTTCTTAAGCGCAAAAATTAGGACTAATGTTGTGAAAATTTATATTCAGATTTACTTCTTTTTTATTTTTCCATTTTTTAAAAATTATTATTTGTCATTAATTTAGTTAAGATTTATTTTAGCACTGTGTTATTTTTAAACCGTTTTTATGAGTCCCTTCTTCTGCAGTATTAGTATTAATTTTTTGTAATCAGCCTGACCTAAGCCTTGATGATCATTTTTGTGATTGACACATGCTTTCATATCATTTGACAAGGTTGTGAACTGTAAGTTCGTTAGATATAATTATTGACTATGATTAAAATCAAGAGTGGGATTACTTATTCAATGTTAATATTTTAGTGGGTTCCCGGCCACTCTATGGTGGAAAAGTTTATATATATATGTATGTGTGTATATATATATATATATATATATATATATATATATATATATATATATATATATATATATATATAAATATATTAATATTTATATATATATATATATATATATATATATATATATATATATATATATATATATATATATTTATATATATATATATATTTATATATATATAAATATATATATATATGTGTGTGTGTATATATGTATATATATGGCATTCATTGAGCTCAACTTTGACTGTCTATTTTCCTGCTAAGGACCATACCGTAAAGACATTGGACACTTTAAAGTGACATGAAACAAAAGAACAGCAGAAAGTAAAGCAAGTTCCCTGCAGTGCACCTCCAGCATAGCTCGCCGTGTCAGCCCACACACACCTTGGCGTGCCTGCCACCACACCCTCTTCACTATAGCAGACGTCTGGCTATGCGAGCCTATTCATTTCACGTTGCGTGCGAGGGCCTAATTATCGCCGAGACCGTGACATTCAACGACATTCAAGCGCCGGCAGTCGGGGGAATCAGTGGGGCCGCTTTGGGTGACGTTGGTCTGTGGGAATTCCAGATGAAGATTCTGGAAAAGAAGAGAGAGTGTCAGGGGACTCTTGTGCTCTCTTTGTGTGTAACTTTATCCCCAGGCCTGAGCCCTTGCCAATACACTCTCAGCGCCACCAGCCCTCTACTTAGTCCACGGCCGCCCTGCTGCCTGCCACTGAACCGCATACGCACAAATGAAAGGCGCCCACACACACACACACACACTTTTATTCCACTACGCCATCCTTTTTCCTGAGCTTGCTCCCATTTTCTCAGTATCCTGCTTAAATGTTATCCAGTCTCTTCATGTGATCCAGCGAGCTAAAGTAATAATAATAATAGTAATAATAGATTTTATTTGTAAAAAGCACTTTATATTGAGTAAACAATCTCAAAGGGCTACAGTGTATTAAAAAAATAAATAAAAAGATAATAAATAAATAAATAAAAATAAAATATAGAACAGCCAAATAGCTATAACGAGTATGCCTATATCTAAAAAAAAAGGCTTTTTTAAAAAGAAGGGCTTTTAAGCCTTTTTTTTTAAAGGCATCCACAGTCTGTGGTGCCCTCAGGTGGTCAGGGAGAGCGTTCCAGAAAGCCCGGTCTCCCATTGTTCAGTCCAGTAGCTGCTGGATTCCTTTCCTTCCATGCAAGGGTGTCCAAAGTCTAGCCCGCGGGGTCATTCGTGGTCGACACCAAACGGGAAATTTCCATGAGTTACGGAGTATCACACCAGTACTGATAACTTGTTTAGTTTTGATTCCTAAGTACGCCGCTAGGTTTAAAATGTATTATTGACAGGATAAATTCATAGATATTAACGCTTTTTCATTATTGTCAATGTGTTGTTTAGCGATTAGCAAGTATCGACCTACGTTGGGTTATGTTTAGCGCTCAAAATGTATCAAAGTGCTAAAAAAAGTTTGGAATAGAAAATTAAAGTTGAGTTAAAGTACCAACACACACTAGGTGTGGTGAAATGTGTCCTCTGCATTCGACCCATCCCCTTGTTCACCCCCTGGGAGGTGTAATTTGGGGGTTAATTCACCAAAAAATGACACCCGAGCGCGGCCACCGCTGCTGCTCACTGCTCCCCTCACCTCCCAGGGGGGTGGAACAAGGGGATGGGTCAAATGCAGAGACTAATTTCACCACAGCTAATGTTAAAAGTTAAAGTACCAATGATTGTCACACACACACACACCCATCACCCTTGATCACACCCTGGGAGGTGAGGGGAGCAGTGAGCTGCAGCGGTGACCACGCCCGGGAATCATTTTTTTGGTGATTTAACCCCCAGTTCCAACCCTTGATGCTGAGTGCCAAGCAGGGAGGTAAAGGGTCGCATTTTTATAGTCTTTGGTATGACTCGAACTCACGGCCTACCGATCTCAGGGCGGACACTCTAACCCAGACCTGGGCAAATTAAGGCCCGGGGGCCACATGCGGCCCATTAAGTTTTTCAATCTGGCCCGCCGGACATTCCCAAATAATTTTTTTAGATCTTTAAGATGGAAAGTGTAGCTGCCATTATGATATGCACTCATGTTTTCGAAGTCTTCAACTATAGAAAGTATTTAAATGCTTGGAATGTGCGCTTTTGGATGATATACCAGTTACTATGGTAATTTAATTAGTTACTATGGTCATCTAATTAGTTACTATGGTCATCTAATTAGTTACTATGGTCATCTAATTAGTTACTATGGTAATCTACGTCACAGCAGCTCAGACGAGGCACCAAGCAGTGTGGGCGGGGAGCGTTTCCACAGACGCGGAAGGAGACTTTCACAATAAAGTTCTAAAGTTTAGTTATATGTCAGATATATCCGATTGTAGGTGTGTTTATTTTGTACCCTTCGCGTTCATATTTCACTGTTTGTTGCATTTTTGTGGCGTTCCACTTGATCGTACAATAATGTCGATTGAAAGGGGGTGTGACGTTCATATGTTGTCAATATTCAGTGTTTTATCCTTCATAGAAAAATGTACAATTCCATTACGTTTTTTTAAGGCGGTCTGTCATAACGTTTTCAGCATTCAATCCGACATTATTGTGAGGTTTTGTATTGGTGCTCCTAAAAATAGATATACCGGCCCCCAGACACATTTTTTTTTCTCTAAATGTGGCCCCCCAGTCAAAATAGGCTTGCTTCTACCCACTAGGCCACTGAGTAGGTGTGAAAATGTGCTCATATTTAAAATCCATGTAGAAATGACAGTTTATCTTTAAAACTATTTCGGAATGGTTTTAGGCATGTTGAATAAACAGGTCAAAATTGATGGGCTGCGGTGTTCTTCCATTTTTTGTCTAAAAAGTTTAGCCGGTTAGTAGAACAAGTTAAAGTACCACTGATAGTCACACACACACTAGGTGTGGTGAAATTACTCTCTGCATTTCCACTCCCCTTGTTCCACCCTCTGGGAGGTGAGGGGAGCAGTGAGCAGCAGCGGTGGCCACGCTCAGAAATCTTTTTTGGGTGATTTAACCCCCAATTCCAACCCTTGATGCTGAGTGCCAAGCAGGGAGGTAATGGCTCCCATTTTTATAGTCTTTGGTATGACTCGGACCTCATGACCTACCGATCTCAGGGTTGAATAAACAGGTAAAATATGAAGGGTATTCAATTGGCTGCTGTGTTCTTCCATTTTTTTGTCGGATAGTATTCCCGCCTTGTAACAAGTTAAAGTACCACTGATAGTCACACACACACACGATACCTACTCAGTGGCCTAGTGGTTAGAGTGTCGGTAGGTTGTGAGTCCAACCCCGGCCGAGTCATACCAAAGACTATAAAAATGGGACCCGTTACCTCCCTGCTTGGCACTCAGCATCAAGGGTTGGAATTGGGGGTTAAAATCACCAAAAAATGATTCCTGGGCGCGGCCACCGCTGCTGCTCACTGCTCCCCTCACTTCCCAGGGGGGTGATCAAGGGTGATGGGTCAAATGCAGAGAATAATATCGCCAGACCTAGTGTGTGTGTGTGTGTGTGTGTGTCACAATCATTGGTACTTTAACTTTTAACTCTGCATTTGACCCATCCCCTTGTTCCACCCTCTGGGAGGTGAGGGAGCAGTGAGCAACAGCGTTGGCCGCGCTCGGGAATCTTTTTTTTGGTGATTTAACCCCCAAAATTTCAACTCGGCCGGGGTTTGAACTCAAAACTAACCGGGGGTACTAACCGGCCAAACTATTTAGACAAAGCGCCGCAGGCAGAAAAATGGAAGAACACCGCAGCCAATTTGATACCCTTCCAAATTTGACCTGTTTATTCAACCCTGAGATCGGTAGGTCGTGAGGTCCGAGTCATACCAAAGACTATAAAAATGGGACACGTTACCTCCCTGCTTGTCACTCAGCATCAAGGGTTGGAATTGGGGGTTAAATCACCAAAAAAATTTACGCGAGCGCGGCCACCGCTGCTGCTCACTGCTCCCCTCACCTCCCAGGGGGGGGTGATCAAGGGTGATGGGTCAAATGCAGAGAATAATTTCGCCACACCTAGTGTGTGTGTGACAATCATTGGTACTTTAACTTTTAACTTTAGGTGTGGTGAAATTACTCTCTTCATTTGACCCACCCCCTGGGAGGTGAGGGGAGCAGTGAGCAGCAGCGGTGGCCGTGCTCGGGAATCTTTTTTTTGGTGATTTAACCCCCCAAATTCCAACTCGGCCGGGGTTTGAACTCAAAACTAACCGGGGGTACTAACCGGCCAAACTATTTAGACAAAGTGCCGCAGGCAGAAAAATGGAAGAACACCGCAGCCAATTTGATACCCTTCCAAATTTGACCTGTTTATTCAATCCTGAGATCGGTAGGTCGTGAGGTCCGAGTCATACCAAAGACTATAAAAATGGGACCCATTACCTCCCCACTTGGCACTCCGCATCAAGAGTTGGAATTTGGGGGTTAAATCACCAAAAAATTATACCCGAGCGCGGCCACCACTGCTGCTCACTGCTCCCCTCACCTCCCAGGGGGGTCAAATGCAGAGAATAATTTCGCCACACCTAGTGTGTGTGTGTGTGTGAGACAATCATTGGTACTTTAACTTTTAACTTTAGGTGTGGTGAAATCACTCTCTGCATTTGACCCACCCCCTGGGAGGTGAGGGGAGCAGTGAGCAGCAGCGGCGGCCGCGCTCGGGAATCTTTTTTTTTTGTGTGTGATTTAACCTCCAAATTACAACTCTTGATGCTGAGTGCCAAGCGGGGGAGGTAATGGGCCCCATTTTTATAGTCTTTGGTATGACTCGGACCTCACGACCTACCGATCTCCGGGTTGAATAAACGGGTAGAATTTTGACGGGTATCAAATTGGCTGCGGTGTTCTTCCATTTTTCTGCTTTTGTCTAAAAAGTTTGGCCGGTTAGTACCCCGCCTCGAGGACTTTTCATGACCTCTTTTGCGGCAAACGTGTTATTTAGTTAGTCGAGGCGAACATGAACAAGGAGAGGAGCAGGAAGGCGGACAAACAGGTTAAAGAGGGCCAATTATGTCATAATGAAGGGCGGAGGTGAAAACGGCACACATCCATGCGACTAGTCTGACCTTTGCGACGGCTCGAGGCGACACGACTCCACTCGGGAGCCAACAGGTTGCGACAGGAAGTCTACCCAAAACACTCTACACCCGTGCCGCCATGTTGCACCTACCTGAGAGAACCGGGGGTAACTCCTTTTTTTTTTCCCTGGTCCACATGTGTCACTCTTTGTGTAGTCCTGGTCCTCCACGCGGCGTGTGTGAGAACGCGAGTGTGTCTGGGAGCCAGACGTGGGTGAGAGTAAGCCAGTGGGCGGGTCCCAGCCCGGTCCAGGGGATTCCTTTATGACGATGTCAGAGGAGGGAGGCCCCTCCCCCTTTGTCCCTTCCTGCACCGCCACAGGAAAGGGGGGCGGGGGGGCTAATTGGCCACACAGCCGCTAATAAATGAGCAAAGGCGCTGGGAGTCGATAGCAGACAGGAAATGTGCCGAACAGACCCGGAGATGTTCTTTCTTGTTGGAAGCGTGGCAGAAATGAGCGAGCGCCATCCTTAAAGACGACCTCGTTCTCCGCCAGCTCTTACTCATAACTGCAAAAAAAGAGCCATATAATGGAATTTGTCATGAGTTTTAATTAATTCTCAAAGGTCCCACAATAGTGGCTAGGAAGTGTTTTTGGCCTTCATGCTGGATTTTGAGGTGATTTAAAAGTGCTTTTAGGAAGTTGTACTGGAAACATGTCGTCTTTCCTGTCTGCGACCTGTAATTGTCCACACCTGTCCTAGTGCACTTTTTACATACTTTATGCCAGTGGTATCCCGATACCAATATTTTGGTACCGGTACCAAAATTATTTCGGTGCTTTTTGGTACTTTTCTAAATAAAGGGGACCACAAAAAATGGCATAATTGGTTTTATTTTAAGAAAAAAATCTTAGGGTACATTAAACATATGTTTATTATTGCAAGTTTGTCCTTAAATAAAATAGTGAACATGCAAGCATACTTGCCAACCCTCCCGAATTTTCCGGGAGACTCCCGAAATTCGGCGCCTCTCCCGTAAACCTCCCGGGACAAATATTCTCCCGAAAATTTCCCGATTTTCAGGCGGAGCTGGAGGCCACGCCCCCTCCAGCTCCATGCGGACCACGACGGGAGGACAACAGGGTGACAAGAACTAAATCATCCAGACGAGAGATAAATTGTATTATTATGTTTATCTTACCTAAAAATAAATATATTTATTAATTAAAAAAAAAAAAAAAAAACTAAATACATTTTTACTATATTTTGCTAAAAACATCAAAATTAATTGTATTTTTATTTGTATTTTTTCTGACTCCTTATTACATCCAGCCATAGAATTATACATTCAAATAAACATATTTGAAATAATTAATTTTAAATTATCATTATAATTCATTTAAAATGACCATATTTAATTATTAAAATAATTGCTTGTTTATCAACAACTTTAGCATTTTATTCATTACATTTTGAAGCTCTCAGAAGCCAAGTTATGTTATATTCCTTAAGATTTATTTCTGCAAGTTTGAAGTATCAATTATCTAAACACAGTTTTGTTTGCATATTTTCAGGATATATATATATATATATATATATATATATGAAATACTTGACTTGGTGAATTCTAGCTGTCAATATACTCCTCCCCTCTTAACCACGCCCTGCCCCACCCCCGACCACGCCCCCTCCCCCTACCTCCCGAAATCGGAAGTCTCAAGGTTGGCAAGTATGCATACAAGACAATCTTTTATTAGTAAGTAAACAAACAAAGACTCCTAATTTAATCTGCTGACATATGCAGTAACATATTGTGTCATTTATCTACCTATTATTTTGGATGGATGGATGGATCATTCTATTATTTTGTCAAAATTATAAAGAAGGTCAGTTGTCGTTACAATTATGTTTGTAGTTTGCATTTCTTGTTTAGCATTTAGCCATACCACTATTTGCTGGATCTGCTTCTCACTCAGCTTCTAAAACTTGTAGCTCATCCTCCCTATATTCAGGCTCAAAAATATATAAAGTTCTGGGTCATCATTTGTCCCAAAGTAGTCGTTGTTGGCTCTCATGAAGTCTGCGATGAGTAGTAATAATTGTTAATGAAGGACATTTTTGTGATGCATTTGTGAAATTGAATGCGCGTATGTTTAAAATGACCAAAATACGCAAATATTAAATGTTTTTACGGTGTGTGGATGGATCATTCTATTATTTTGTCAAAATTATAAGGAAGGTCAGTTGCCGTTACAATTATGTTTGTAGTTTGCATTTCTTGTTTAGCACATAGCCATACCGCTATTTGCTGGATCTGCTTCTCACTCAGCTTCTAAAGCTTGTAGCTCATCCTCCCTATATTCAGGCTCAAAAATATATAAGGTTCTGGATCATCATTTGTCCCAAAGTAGTCGTTGTTGGCTCTCATGAAGTCTGCCATGAGTAGTAATAATTGTTAATGAAGGAAATTGTTGTGATGTATTTGTGAAATTTAATGCGAGTATGTTTAAAATGACCAAAATGACCAAAATACGCAAATATTAAATGGTATTATGCATTTGCCTGTTACTACTTTACATATATACTAATGTTGTCCTGATACCAATATCGAAATACATCAAAATACATTTTGGTACCGGTACCAAAATGTATTTCGATACTTTTCGGTACTTTTCAATACTTTTTTCTAAATGATGGGGACCACAAAAAATTGCGTTATTGGCTTCATTTTACCAAAAAAATCTTAGGGTACATTAAACATATGTTTCTTATTGCAAGTTTGTCCTTAAATAAGATAGTGAACATACAAGACAACTTGTCTTTTATTAGTAAGTAAACAAACAAAGACTCCTAATTGAATCTGCTGATATATGCAGTAACATATTGTGTCATTTATCTACCTATTATTCTGGATAGATGGATGGATCATTCTATGGATCATTCTATTATTTTGTCAAAATTATAAAGAAGGTCAGTTGCCGTTACAATTATGTTTGTAGTTTGTATTTCTTGTTTAGCACTTAGCCATACCGCTATTTTCTGGATCTGCTTCTCACTCGGCTTCTAAAACTTGTAGCTCATCCTCCCTATATTCAGGCTCAAAAATATATAAGGTTCTGGATCATCATTTGTCCCAAAGTAGTCGTTGTTGGCTCTCATGAAGTCTGCCATGAGTAGTAATAATTGTTACTGAAGGAATTGTTGTGATGTATTTGTGAAATTGAATGCGCGTATGTTTAAAATGACCAAAATACGCAAATATTAAATGTTTTTACGGTGTGTGGATGGATCATTCTATTATTTTGTCAAAATTATAAGGAAGGTCAGTTGCCGTTACAATTAAGTTTGTAGTTTGTATTTCTTGTTTAGCACTTAGCCATACCGCTATTTGCTGGATTTACTTCTCACTCAGCTTCTAAAACTTGTAGCTCATCCTCCCTATATTCAGGCTCAAAAATATATAAGGTTCTGGATCATAATTTGTCCCAAAGTAGTCGTTGTTGGCTTTCATGAAGTCTGCCATGAGTAGTAACAATTGTTAATGAAGGAAATTGTTGTGATGCATTTGTGAAATTTAATGCGCGTATGTTTAAAATGACCAAAATACGCAAATATTAAATGTTATTATGAATTTGCCTGTTACTACTTTACATATATACTAGTGTTGTCCTGATACCAATATCGAAATACATCAAAATACATTTTGGTACCGGTACCAGTACCAAAATATATTTCGATACTTTTCGGTACTTTTAAATACTTTTTTCTAAATGATGGGGACCACAAAAAATGGCATAATTGGTTTTATTTTAACAAAAAAATTTAGGGTACATTAAACATATGTTTCTTATTGCAAGTTTGTCCTTAAATAAAATAGTGAACATACAAGACAACTCGTCTTTTATTAGTAAGTAAGCAAACAAAGGCTCCTAATTTAGTCTGCTGATATATGCAGTAACATATTGTGTCGTTTATCTACCTATTATTTTGGATGGATGGATGGATCATTCTATTATTTTGTCAAAATTATAAGGAAGGTCAGTTGCCGTTACAATTATGTTTGTAGTTTGTATTTCTTGTTTAGCACTTAGCCATACCACTATTTGCTGGATCTGCTTCTCACTCAGCTTCTAAAACTTGTAGCTCATCCTCCCTATATTCAGGCTCAAAAATATATACGTTTCTGGATCATCATTTGTCCCAAAGTAGTCGTTGTTGGCTCTCATGAAGTCTGCCATGAGTAGTAATAATTGTTAATGAAGGAAATTGTTGTGATGCATTTGTGAAATTTAATGCGCGTATGTTTAAAATGACCAAAATACGCAAATATTAAATGTTTTTACGGTGTGTGGATGGATCATTCTATTATTTTGTCAAAATTATAAGGAAGGTCAGTTGCCGTTAAAATTATGTTTGTAGTTTGCATTTCTTGTTTAGCATTTAGCCATACCACTATTTGCTGGATCTGCTTCTCACACAGCTTCTAAAACTTGTAGCTCATCCTCCCTATATTCAGGCTCAAAAATATATAAGGTTCTGGATCATCATTTGTCCCAAAGTAGTCGTTGTTGGCTCTCATGAAGTCTGCTATGAGTAGTAATAATTGTTAATGAAGGAAATTGTTGTGATGCATTTGTGAAATTTAATGCGCGTATGTTTAAAATGACCAAAATACACAAATATTAAATGTTATTATGCATTTGCCTGTTACTACTTTACATATATATTAATGTTGTCCTGATACCAATATCGAAATAC
Source organism: Nerophis lumbriciformis (assembly GCF_033978685.3). NCBI lineage: Eukaryota > Metazoa > Chordata > Actinopteri > Syngnathiformes > Syngnathidae > Nerophis > Nerophis lumbriciformis. The sequence continues at coordinate 10,271,157 of NC_084569.2, forward strand.
ATCGAAATACCTTTTGGTACCGGTACCGGTACCAAAATGTATTTTGATACTTTTCGGTACTTTTCAATACTTTTTTCTAAATGATGGGGACCACAAAAAATTGCGTTATTGGCTTAATTTTACCAAAAAAATCTTAGGGTACATTAAACATATGTTTATTATTGCAATTTAGTCCTTAAATAAAATAGTGAACATACTTGACAACTTGTCTTTTATTAGTAAGTAAACAAACAAATGCTCATATTGTGTCATTATCATTCTATTATTAAGGACAAGTGGTAGAAAATTAATTATTCATCTACTTGTTCATTTACTGTTAATATCTGCTTACTTTCTCTTTTAACATGTTCTATCTACACTTCTTTTAAAATGTAATAATCACTTATTCTTCTGTCGTTTGGATACTTTACATTAGTTTTGGATGATACCACACATTTGGGTATCAATCCGATACCAAGTAGTTACAGGATCATACATTGGTCATATTCAAAGTCCTCATGTGTCCAGGGACGTATTTCCTGAGTTTATAAACATAATATACACTTAAAAAATAGGAAAAAAGATTTTGTGACAATAAAAAATATCGATGTAATCATAGTAGTATCGACTGGATATGCACCTGTACTTGGTATCATTACAGTGGATGTCAGGTGTAGATCCACCAATGGCATTTGTTTACATTGTGACGCCGGTGAGCTACGGTGTGTAGTGAGGCATGTTTAGCTATTCCTCGTCCTGCGGTGATAATGATACTTGTAAGAAACTTACTTTATTTGTCGCCTCTTCCTGAGGGCGTTTCAGTGTTATAACTTCACCTTTATCTTTAGTTTTTAAGCCAAAATGCGTACGTTCTCCCTTTTCTGTCTACACACTGTGTCTGCTTGTAAGTACTCTATGACTGTGCGCTGCCGAACATGCTCCTCTGCTCGTAAACCAGCAATCTTATGGTGTGACAATGATATATATGTATATACATATTTACGTATATATATATACATATATGTGTGTATATATATACAAACCCCGTTTCCATATGAGTTGGGAAATTGTGTTAGATGTAAATATAAACGGAATACAATGATTTGCAAATCCTTTTCAACCCATATTCAGTTGAATGCACTACAAAGACAAGATATTTGATGTTCAAACTCATAAAGTTTATTTATTTTTTGCAAATAATAATTAACTTAGAATTTCATGGCTGCAACATGTGCCAAAGTAGTTGGGAAAGGGCATGTTCACCACTGTGTTACATCAGCTTTTCTTTTAACAACACTCAATAAACGATTGGGAACTGAGGAAACTAATTGTTGAAGCTTTGAAAGTGGAATTCTTTCCCATTCTTGTTTTATGTAGAGCTTCAGTCGTTCAACAGTCCGGGGTCTCCGCTGTCGTATTTTACGCTTCATAATGCGCCACACATTTTCGATGGGAGACAGGTCTGGACTGCAGGCGGGCCAGGAAAGTACCCGCACTCTTTTTTTTTACGAAGCCACGCTGTTGTAACACGTGCTGAATGTGGCTTTGCATTGTCTTGCTGAAATAAGCAGGGGCGTCCATGAAAAAGACGGCGCTTAGATGGCAGCATATGTTGTTCCAAAACCTGTATGTACCTTTCAGCATTAATGGTGCCTTCACAGATGTGTAAGTTACCCATGCCTTGGGCACTAATGCACCCCCATACCATCACAGATGCTGGCTTTTCAACTTTGCGCCGATAACAGTCTGGATGGTTCTTTTCCTCTTTGGTCCGGATGACACGATGTCGAATATTTCCAAAAACAATTTGAAAATTGGACTCGTCAGACCACAGAACACTTTTCCACTTTGCGTGAGTCCATCTTAGATGATCTCATGCCCAGAGAAGCTGGCGGCGTTTCTGGGTGTTGTTGATAAAGGGTTTTCGCCTTGCATAGTAGAGCTTTAACTTGCACTTACAGATGTAGCGACCAACTGTAGTTACTGACAGTGGCTTTCTGAAGTGTTCCTGAGCCCATGTGGTGATATCCTTTAGAGATTGATGTCGGTTTTTGATACAGTGTCGTCTGAGGGATCAAAGGTCACGGTCATTCAATGTTGGTTTCCGGCCATGCCGCTTACGTGGAGTGATTTCTCCAGATTCTCTGAACCTTTTGATGATATTACGGACCGTAGATGTTGAAATCCCTAAATTTCTTGCAATTGCACTTTGAGAAACGTTGTTCTTAAACTGCTTGACTATTTCCTCACGCAGTTGTGGACAAAGAGGTGTACCTCGCCTCATCCTTTCTTGTGAAAGACTGAGCATTTTTTGGGAAGCTGCTTTTATACCCAATCATGGCACCCACCTGTTCCCAATTACCCTGCACACCTGCGGGATGTTCCAAATAAGTGTTTGACAAGCATTCCTCAACTTTATCAGTATTTATTGCCACCTTTCCCAACTTCTTTGTCATGTGTTGCTGACATCAAATTCTAAAGTTGATGATTATTTGCAACAACAAAAAAATGATTATCAGTTTGAACATCAAATATGTTGTCTTTGTAGCATTTCAACTGAATATGGGTTGAAAATGATTTGCAAATCATTGTATTCCGTTTATATTTACATCTAACACAATTTCCCAACTCATATGGAAACGGGGTTTGTATATATATATATATATATATATATATATATATATATATATATATATATATATATATATATATGCCGTCAAATGATACACTTTTTAAATCAGATTACCGTATTTTTTGGACTATAAGTCGCAGTTTTTTGTGGACAAAGTGGTGTACCTCCCCCCATCCTTTCTTGTGAAAGACTGAGCATTTTTTGGGAAGCTGTTTTTATACCCAATCATGGCACCCACCTGTTCCCAATTAGCCTGCACACCTGTGGGATGTTCCAAATAAGTTTTTGACGAGCATTCCTCAACTTTATCAGTATTTATTGCCACCTTTCCCAACTTCTTTGTCGCGTGTTGCTGGCATCAAATTCTAAAGTTGATGATTATTTGCAACAACAAAAAAATGTTTATCAGTTTGAACATCAAATATGTTGTCTTTGTAGCATATTCAACTGAATATGGGTTGAAAATGATTTGTATTCCGTTTATATTCCCAACTCATATGGAAACGGGGTTTGTATATATATATATATATATATATATATATATATATATATATATATATGCCGTCAAATGATACACTTTTTAAATCAGATTACCGTATTTTTCGGACTATAAGTCGCAGTTTTTTTCATAGTTTGGCCGGGCTCCAGTGCGACTTACCGTATTTACCGCACCATAAGCCGCCCTGGGTTATAAGCCGCGCCTTCAATGAACGGCATATTTCAAAACCTTGTCCACCTATAAGCCGCCCCGTGTTATAAGCCGCATCTAACTGCGCTAAAGGGAATGTCAAAAAAACAGTCAGATAGGTCAGTCAAACTTTAATAATATATTAAAAACCAGCGTTCTAACAACTCTGTTCACTCCCAAAATGTACGGTAATGTGCAAATGTGCAATCACAAACGTAGTAAAATTCAAAATAGTGCAGAGCAATAGCAACATAATGTTGCTCGAACGTTAATGTCACAACACACAAAATAAACATAACGCTCACTTTTTGAAGTTATCCTTCATTCATAAATCCCTCGAATTCTTCTCCTTCGGTGTCCGAATTAAAAAGTTGGGCGAATACGGGATCCAAAATGGCCGGCTCCATCTCGTCGAAGTCATCGGAGTCAGTGTCGCTGTTGTTGTCCAGCAGTTCTGTGAATCCTGCCTTCCGGAAAGCTCGGACCACAGTTGTGACCGAAATATCCGCCCAGGCATTTACGATCCACTGGCAGATGTTGGCGTATGTCGTCCGGCGCTGTCTCCCTGTCTTAGTGAATGTGTGTTCGCCTTCGGTCATCCATTGTTCCCACGCCGTTCGCAGTCGTGCTTTAAATGCCCTGTTGACACCAATATCGAGCGGTTGGAGTTCTTTGGTTAATCCACCCGGAATGACGGCGAGTGTTGTATTTGTGTGCTTCACTTGTTTTTTGACACCATCTGTGATGTAAGTTTAAATTCTGCGTTGTACGCGTGTCGCTTAGTAGGAGCCATTTTGTGGTCTTTACAGATGTAAACACACAAAGGAAATGAAACGTAATACCCGCGCGCTTCTTCTTCTACGGGGGCGGGTGGTTGCTTACCGTAGAAGAAGAAGCGCTTCCTCTTCTACGGGGGCGGGTGCTTACCTTGGCAGTTGCTTACCATAGAAGAAGAAGCGCTTCCTCTTCTACGGGGAAAAAAGATGGCGGCTGTTTACCGTAGTTGCGAGACCGAAACTTTATGAAAATAAATATTTATATTAATCCATATATAAGGCGCACCGGGTTATAAGCCGCACTGTCAGCTTTTGTGAAAATTTGTGGTTTTTAGGTGCGGCTTATAGTGCGGAAAATACGGTATATATGTTTTTTTCCGTCTTTATTATGCATTTTCGGCAAGTGCGACTTATACTCCGGTGCGACTTATACTCCGAAAAATACGGTATTTTAATTTGGGACTATTTGCAGCAAATTACTTGCATGCATAATTTAAATGAACTTTTAAAACGACTCCAATATTTTTACACAGGAACCTTTTTTAAATGTTTTACTTGAATGCACATCATTTAGTTGTTCAAAACGGGTTTTGAAGTCCCATCAGGGTGTGTTTGGAAGTGGAATTTACCATCGAGCACACTAGTCGGAGTCATCTTTGCACTTAATGTCTATTATAAGTCATATTTGTGCACTATCTATCTAGTAATCCACACCTGTTATGAGTAGGACTCCTCTACCCCCAATACACACACACACACACACACACACACACCACACAAACACACACACACAGAATCTTCTAACAGGCGCTATTAGAGGCTTTACAACTTCCCCTCAAGCCTTTGTGCATCTGTGTGTGTGAGAGAACAACTAAGTCTTGTACAGACAACTACGCCCCTGTAGACGTCACGCATTCCACTTACACGCACACACACACACACACACGCACACACACACTCGTTCCTTAGCAACACATGCAGTGTCGAGGCCAAGTGAAATGACTCTGCCCGTAATACACACACACACACATATGACCGCAGCACCATTTATATTCATGCAGTATGTTTGCATCACTGCATTACTTATAAAGATGTGTATGTACGTTAACTCTCACCATCATGACTCCATATAAGCTCAATAGGGGGGAAAAAATTAAACTTTCCATCTCTCTTTTTGTGGTCGGAACTCGTATGCAAGCTGTGTACACTCCCTTCTAATTTAGCCTGGCGGAGAGGACAATTAGCGGAGTCAAAAAGTGTAATTAGTCAGATGCGAGATTAGACTGAACAATGACCTCAAAGGGGGACTTCACGGGAACATAAGGAAAGGCCACTCCCAATGTGGACTGGTTGCACTTGTTATAGGCTACGCTTCTTACACAGTGAAGTTGGCACGTTGTGTGATACGGAAATAAAAACAGAATACAACTTTTCAACTTATATTCAATTGAATAGACTGCAAAGACAAGATATTTTTGTTTGCAAATAATCATTAACCTAGAATTTAATGGCAGCAACACACTGCAAAAAAGTTGTCACATGCGCATTTTTACCACTGTGTTACATGGCCTTTCCTTTTAACAACACTCAGTAAACATTTGGGAACTGAGGAGACACATTTTTGAAGCTTCTCAGGTGGAATTATTTCCCATTCTTGCTTGATGTACAGCTTAAGTTGTTCAACAGTCCGGGGTCCATACTTGCCAACCCTCCCGAATTTTCCGGGAGACTCCCGAAATTCAGCGCCTCTCCCGAAAACCTCCCGGGACAAATATTCTCCCGAAAATCTCCCGATTTTCAGCCGGAGCTGGAGGCCACGCCCCCTCCAGCTCCATGCGGACCTGAGTGAAGACAGCCTTTTTTCACTACGAGAGGACAACAGGGTGACAAGAACTAAATCATCCAGACTAGAGATACATTGTATTATTATGTTTATCTTACCTAAAAATAAATAGATATTTATTAATTAAAAAAAAACAAAAAAAACAAAATACATTTTTACTATATTTTGCTAAAAACATCAAAATTAATTGTATTTTTATTTTTATTTTTTCTGACTCCTTGTTACATCCAGCCATAGAATTTTACATTAAAATAAACATATTTGAAATAATTAATTTTAAATTATCATAATAATTCATTTAAAATGACCATATTTAATTATTAAAATAATTGCTTGTTTATCAACAACTTTAGCATTTTATTCACTACATTTTGAAGCTCTCAGAAGCCAAGTTATGTTATATTCCTTAATATTTATTTATGCAAGTTTGAAGTATCAATTATCCAAACACAGTTTTGTTTGCATATTTTCAGGATGTATATATATATATATATATATATATATATATATATATATATATATATATATATATATATATATATATATATATATATATATATATATATATATGTGTATATATATATATGTATATATATATTTATATATATATATGTATGAAATACTTGACTTGGTGAATTCTAGCTGTCAATATACTCCTCCCCTCTTAACCACGCCCCCAACCACGCCCCGCCCCACCCCCGACCACGCCCCCACCTCCCGAAATCGGAGGTCTCAAGGTTGACAAGTATGCCGGGGTCTCCGTTGTGGTATTTTAGGCTTCATAATGCGCCACACATTTTCAACGGGAGACAGGTCTGGACTACAGGCTGGCCAGTCTACTTCTTTTACTATGAAGCCACGCTGTTGTAACACGTGGCTTGGCATTGTCTTGCTGAAATAAGCAGGGGCGTCCATGGTAACGTTGCTTGGATGGCAACATATGTTGCTTCAAAACCTGTATGTACCTTTCAGCATTAATGGTGCCTTCACAGATGTGTAAGTTACCCATGCCTTGGTCACTAATACACCCCCATACCATCACACATGCTGGCTTTTCAACAAGAACAATCCGGATGGTTCTTTTCCTTTTTGTTCCGGAGGACACGACGTCCACAATTTCCAAAAACCATTTTAAAATGTTGACTCGTCAGACCACAGAACACTTTTCCACTTTGCATCAGTCCATCTTAGATGAGCTCGGGCCCAGCGAAGCCGGCGTCGTTTCCGGGTGTTGTTGATGAATGGCTTTCGCTTTGCAAAGTATAGTTTTAACTTGCACTTACAGATGTAGTGACTGACTATAGTTACTAACAATGGTTTTCTGAAGTGTTCTTGAGCCCATGTGGTGATATCCTTTACACACTGTTGTCACTTTTTGATGCAGTACCGCCTGAGGGATCGAAGGTCACGGGCATTCAATGTTGGTTTTCAGCCTTGCTGCTTACGTGCAGTGATTTCTCCAGATTCTCCGAACCTTTTGATGATATTACGGACCGTAGATGGTGAAATCCCTAAATTCCTTGCAATAGCTTGTTGAACAAGCAAGAACAATCCGGATGTTTCTTTTCCTCTTTGGTCCGGAGGACACGACGTCCACAATTTCCAAAAACAATTTTAAAATGTTGACTCGTCAGACCGCAGAACACTTTTCCACTTTGCATGAGTCCATCTTAGATGAGCTCGGGCCCAGTGAAGCCGGCGGCGTTTCTGGGTGTTGTTGATAAATCAGAATCAGAATAGTTTTATTGCCATTGTTTGAGAACGGGTTCACAAACTAGGAATTTTTCTGGGTGCAATCGTGCAACATAAAACACATATAACACAGATTTGGTAAGAACAAGAGCTGTAACTGAGTTATCAGATCTTGTTATAGACTTGTGAAGTGAATTACATTTATATAGCGCTTTTTCTCAAGTGATCTAAGTTACATTTAAACCAGTGTGGGTGGCACTGGGAGCAGGTGGGTAAAGTGTCTTGCCCAAGGACACAACGGCAGTGACTAGGAGGGCGGAAGCGAGGATCGAACCTGCAACCCTCAAGTTGCTGGCACGGCCGCTCTACCAACCGAGCTATACCACCCGACTTAGAAGGAATTGTTCATGTGCCTGATGGCCGAGGGGGAAAAACTGTTCAGGTGGCGGGAGGTGTGGGTCTGGATGGACTGTAGTTTGGCTTTGGCTTTGCATAGTAGAGTTTTAACTTGCACTTACAGATGTAGCGACAAACTGTAGTTACTGACAGTGGTTTTCTGAAGTGTTCCTGAGCCCATGCGGTGATATCCTTTACACACCGATGTCGCTTTTTGACGCAGTGCCGCCTGAGGGATGGAAGGTCCGTAATATCATCGCTTACGTGCAGTGATTTCTCCAGATTCTCTGAACCCTTTTGATGATATTACGGACCGTAGCTGATGGAACCCTTCAATTCCTTGCAATAGCTGGTTGAGAAATGTTGTTCTTAAACTGTTCGAACAATTTGCTCACGCATTTGTTCACAAAGTGGCGAAACCTCTCCCCGTCCTTGTTTGATGGACGCTGCTTTTATACCCAATCATGGCACGCACCTGTTCCCAATTAGCCCGTTCACCTGTGGGATGTTCCAAATAAGCATTCCTCAACTTTTCTCAGTCTTTTTTGCCACTTGTGCCAGCTTTTTTGACACATGTTGCAAGCATCACATTTCAAATGAGCTAATATTTGCAAAAAATAACAAGGTTTACCAGTTGGAACGTTAAGTATCTTGTCTTTGCAGTCTATTTAATTGAATATAAGTTGAAAAGGATTTGCAAATCATTGTATTCTGTTTTTATTTACCATTTACACAACGTGACAACTTCTCTGGTTTTGGGTTTTGTACCTAAGTGTTGTGCTATTTCTTTAAATGAGGCACGATTTTGGTGTATATCCTCCTAAAAATGATGTCTACTGCACTTTTGGAGGCCCATTAGACTTGCAGGTGTACACAAGCGTCCTATCGAGGGCCAATGGCCTCTTTATTATTCACACGGCAGTCATGTAAATATTATTTTATCATTCATTTTGATACTGTACATTATTTGCATCATAATGCCTTCAGTGTTTCTGTATACCGGTTTTGGATGAGAATACGTCGGCCCATCACGTGCACTCTTCAGCGGGTGAGTCACAGAAAAGTATGCCACTCTATTTATTCTCAGCCACAATGTCTGGGAGGCAAAAACACACAACACTTCCTCTCAGTTTGTCATTCGGCGTCAGACCAAATTATGTATCAAAGAGTCTTAAATGTTTTTTTTTATTGCTAAGCGAGGAAGATAGTGAATATATATCTTCAGGATTATATTATAGATGTATAGTACAGGACACACCTTCTCATTCAATGCGTTTTCTTTATTTTCATGACTATTTACATTGTAGTTTGTCACTGAAGGCATCAAAACCATGAATGAACACACGTGGAGTTATGTACTTAATTAAAAAAAAAAGGTGAAATAACTGAAAACATGTTTTATATTCTAGTTTCTTCAAAATAGCCACCCTTTGCTCCGATTACTGCTTTGCACACTCTTGGCATTCTCTCCATGAGCTTCAAAACCTGAAAGGGTTTTCACTTCACAGGTGTCATAGTTTTGATGCCTTCATTGACAATCTACAATGTAAATAGTCATGAAAATAAAGAAAATGCATTGAAATGAGAAGGTGTGTCCAAAATTTTGGCCTGTACTGTATAAATGTTAATTCATTAATACTTGCACGGTTAAAGAAAAAGTATAGCCTTAATGGTCATTTTTGGCATTATAATGAAAATACTTTGGTTTGTGATGAAATAGCTACAAAATGTCTGAGATTTAAGTACAAAATCTGACAATAAGATAGTTTGTAGCCAAGCAAAGTTCATAGGGCACATTTATAACAGCCCCATAATCTAGCAAGAAAGTATGTCAGCTTGTTACCAGGCAGAGTTTGTAGTGTTCCCAAAATTTAATGACAACAAAACAGGTGCCTTGTTGTTAGATTGTTCATAGGGCACATTCATAAATGCCCTATAGTCCAACTAGAAAACATGTCCGCTTGTTGCCAGGCAGAGTTCATGGGGCTCAATCATAACTGCCCCAAAGACCAGTTAAAAATGGCCACTTTAAAAAAATGAACACATGTTGCCAGGCAGAATTTGTAGGGTTCCCAAAACCTAATGACAAAAAAACAGGTCCCTTGTTGTTAGATTGTTCATAGGGCACATTCATAACTGCCCTATAGTCCAAGTAGAAAACATGTCCGCTTGCTGCCAGGCAGAGTTCATGGGGCTCAATCATAACTGCCCCACAGACCAGTTAAATATGGCCACTTTAAAAAAATGGACACATGTTGCCAGGCAGAATTTGTAGAGATCCCAAAACTCAATGACAAAACAATAGGAGGTCACTTGTCAGATTGTTCATAGGGCACATTTATAACAGCCCCATAATCCAGCAAGAAATTATGTCAGCTTGTTACCAGGCAGAGTTTGTAGAGTTCCCAAAATTTAATGACAAAAAAACAGGTGCCTTGTTGTTAGATTGTTCATGGGGCACATTCATAATTGCCCTATAGCCCAACTAGAAAACATGTCCGCTTGTTGCCAGGCAGAGTTCATGGGGCTCAATCATAACTGCCCCAAAGACCAGTTAAAAATGGCCACCTTAAAAATATGGCTACTTGTTACCAGGCAGAATTTGTAGGGTTCCCAAAACCTAATGACAAAAGAACAGGTCCCTTGTTGTTGGATTGTTCATAGGGCACATTCATAACTGCCCTATAGTCCAACTAGAAAACATGTCCGCTTGTTGCCAGACAGAGTTCATGGGGCTCAATCATAACTGCCCCACAGACCAGTTAAAAATGGCCACTTTAAAAAAATGGACACATGTTGCCAGGCAGAATTTGTAGAGATCCCAAAACTCAATGACAAAACAATAGGAGGTCACTTGTCAGATTGTTCATAGGGCACATTTATAACAGCCCCATAATCCAGCAAGAAAGTATGTCAGCTTGTTACCAGGCAGAGTTTGTAGAGTTCCCAAAATTTAATGACAAAAAAACAGGTGCCTTGTTGTTAGATTGTTCATAGGGCACATTCATAACTGCCCTATAGCCCAACTAGAAAACATGTCCGCTTGTTGCCAGGCAGAGTTCATGGGGCTCAATCATAACTGCCCCAAAGACCAGTTAAAAATGGCCACCTTAAAAATATGGCTACTTGTTACCAGGCAGAATTTGTAGGGTTCCCAAAACCTAATGACAAAAGAACAGGTCCCTTGTTGTTGGATTGTTCATAGGGCACATTCATAACTGCCCTATAGTCCAACTAGAAAACATGTCCGCTTGTTGCCAGACAGAGTTCATGGGGCTCAATCATAACTGCCCCACAGACCAGTTAAAAATGGACACAGAATTTGTAGAGATCCCAAAACTCAATGACAAAACAATAGGAGGTCACTTGTCAGATTGTCCATAGGGCACATTTATAACAGCCCCATAATCCAGCAAGAAATTATGTCAGCTTGTTACCAGGCAGAGTTTGTAGGGTTCCCAAAACTCAATGCCAAAAAAACAGGTCCCTTATTGTTAGATTGTTCATAGGGCACATTCATAACTGCCCTATAGCCCAACTAGAAAACATGTCCGCTTGTTGCCAGGCAGAGTTCATGGGGCTCAATCATAACTGCCCCAAAGACCAGTTAAAAATGGCCACCTTAAAAATATGGCTACTTGTTACCAGGCAGAATTTGTAGGGTTCCCAAAACCTAATGACAAAAGAACAGGTCCCTTGTTGTTGGATTGTTCATAGGGCACATTCATAACTGCCCTATAGTCCAACTAGAAAACATGTCCGCTTGTTGCCAGGCAGAGTTCATGGGGCTCAATCATAACTGCCCCACAGACCAGTTAAAAATGGCCACTTTAAAAAAATGGACACATGTTGCCAGGCAGAATTTGTAGAGATCCCAAAACTCAATGACAAAACAATAAGAGGTCACTTGTCAGATTGTTCATAGGGCACATTTCTAACAGCCCCATAATCCAGCAAGAAATTATGTCAGCTTGTTACCAGGCAGAGTTTGTAGGGTTCCCAAAATCTAATGACAAAAAAGAGGTCATTATTTGTTAGATTGTTCATAGGGCAGACATAATACCTGCCCTATAGCCCAACTAGAAAACATGTCAGTTTGTTGCCAGGCAAGGTTCATAGGGCTCCATTGTAACTGCCCCACAGACCAGTTAAAAAAGGCCTCCACAAAAAGATGGCCACTTGTTGCTTGGCAGAGATTGTAGGGTTCACAAAACTCAATGACAAAAAAACAGGTCCCTTGTTGTTAGATTGTTCATAGGGCACATTCATAACTGCCCTATAGCCCAACTAGAAAACATGTCCGCTTGTTGCCAGGCAGAGTTCATGGGGCTCAATCATAACTGCCCCAAAGATGGTCACCTTAAACATATGGCTACTTGTTGCTAGGCAGAGATTGTAGGGTTCCCAAAACTCAATGACAAAAAACAGGTCCCTTGTTATTAGATAGAATAGAATGGACTTTATTGTCATCATATTTGCATACAACGAGAGTAAGGACTCCAATTTAAGGTGCGGTAGTGGAAACAAATATGGAATAAAAATAAATCACACAAGTAGTAAAGGCCCCAACAAGAAACAATTTTTCATGAAGAACAATCGTTTGCCATTTGTTGCCAGGCAGAATTTGTGTAGGACAAATATTTTTTGGTCATTGAGTTTTGGGATCTCTACAAATTCTGCCTGGCAACAAGTTGCCATATGTTTAAGGTGACCATTTTTAACTGGTGTGTGGGGCAGTTATGATTGAGCCCCATGAACTCTGCCTGGCAACAAGCGGACATGTTTTCTAGTTGGGCTATAGGGCAGTTATGAATGTGCCCTATGAACAATCTAACAACAAGGGACCTGTTTTTTGGTCATTGAGTTTTGGGAACCCTACAATCTCTGCCTAGCAACAAGTGGCCATCTTTTTGAGGAGGCCTTTTTTAACTGGTCTGTGGTGCAGTTACAATGGAGCCCTATGAACTCTGCCTGGCAACAAGCGGACATGTTTTCTAGTTGGGCTAAATGGCAGTTATGAATGTGCCCTATGAACAATCTAACAAAAGAATGACCTCTTTTTTTTTGTCCTTAAATTTTGGGAACACTACAAACTCTGCCTGGCAACAAGCTGACATACTTTCTTGCTGGATTATGGGGCTGTTATAAATGTGCCCTATGGACAATCTGACAAGAGACCTCTTATTGTTTTGTCTTTGAGTTTTGGGATCTCTACAAATTCTGCCTGGCAACAAGTGTCCATATTTTTAAAGTGGCCATTTTTAACTGGTATGTGGGGCAGTTATGATTGAGCCCCATGAACTCTGCCTGGCAACAAGCGGACATGTTTTCCAATTAGGCTATAGGGCAGTTATGAATGTGCCCTATGAACAATCTAACAAAATAATTACCTCTTTTTTGTCATTACATTTTGGGAACCCTACAAACTCTGCCTGGTAACAAGCTGACATACTTTCTTGCTGGATTATGGAGCTGTTATAAATGTGCCCTATGAACAATCTGACAAGTGACCTATTGTTTTGTCATTGAGTTTTGGGATCTCTACAAATTCTGCCTGGCAACAAGTGTCCATCTTTTTAAAGTGGCCATTTTTAACTAGTCTGTGGGGCAGTTATGATCGAGCCCCATGAACTCTGCCTGGCAACAAGCGGACATGTTTTCTAATTGGGCTATAGGGCAGTTATGAATGTGCCCTATGAACAAACTAACTACAAGGGACCTGTTTTTTGGTCATTGAGTTTTGGGATCTCTACAAATTCTGCCTGGCAACAAATGTCCATTTTTTTAAAGTGGCCTTTTTTAACTGGTCTGTGGGGCAGTTATGATTGAGCCCCATGAACTCTGCCTGGCAACAAGTGAATATGTTTTCTAGTTGGACTATAGGGCAGTTATGAATGTGCCCTATGAACAATCTATCAAAAGAATGACCTCTTTTTTTGTCATTAAATTTTGGGAACCCTACAAACTCTGCCTGGCAACAAGCTGACATACTTTCTTGCTGGATTATGGGGCTGTTATAAATGTGCCCTATGGACAATCTGACAAGTGACCTCTTATTGTTTTGTCATGAAGTTTTGGGATCTCTACAAATTCTGCCTGGCAACAAGTGTCCATTTTTTTAAGGTGGCCATTTTTAACTGATCTGTGGGGCAGTTATGATTGAGCCCCATGAACTCTGCCTAGCAACAAGCGGACATGTTTTCTCGTTGGGATATAGGGCAGTTATGAATGTGCCCTATGAACAATCCAACAACAAGGGACCTGTTTTTTTGTCATTAGGTTTTGGGAACCCTACAAATTCTGCCTGGTAACAAGTAGCCATATTTTTAAGGTGGCCATTTTTAACTGGTCTGTGGGGCAGTTATGATTGAGCCCCATGAACTCTGCCTGGCAACAGGCGGACATGTTTTCTAATTGGGCTATAGGGCAGTTATGAATGTGCTCTATGAACAATCTACCGTAACTACAAGGGACTTGTTTTTTTTGTCATTGAGTTTTGGGAACCCTACAAACTCTGCCTAGCAACAAGTAGCCATATTTTTAAGGTGGCCATTTTTAACTTCATAAAGCTCTATTGTAAATACTCCATAGTCAAATGAAAGACGGGCAAAAAATGATTTTATTATTTATTAGCAAGGTTACCTAAAAACTATTAATCCGTAAAGTTGCACAATGATTTTTTTTTTAGAGTCGGAATAATGTTTACATAAGCATTGTGTCACTTAGCAGATGCGTGTGCGTCACTCTCTGAGCTGATGAAAGAGGCTGAAATCATGTACATTTCAAGACTTTGGGCAGGACATATTTGACTTTTAGGCGGCTGTTAGCCTAGCAACTTGCGAGTGCCATTCCCGGCGTGTTAGCATCTCTTTTTAGTCGTCGCCTTTTGCTGGCCAACAACCTGTCCGCTCATAGGGTGGCCTCAGTACTCTCAACTGTCTTCCTCCTCATGGTCCTGGGGCTCCGCCCTGAACTTTCCCCCCCCGATCACTTTCGGGACGTTTGAGGTCACAACTTTTAATAATACGCCGGCTCATAAAGTGCTCGAAAAGAAGCGCCTGGAAGGCTCGCTTGACTTTGTCCTTACTCTCTCTCTCTCTCTCTGGTATTTATGTGTCGGCAGTTGCCGTGGAGACAAGACACACAAACACTGTGGCGGTAGACAGGAAGTGCTGTGGAACCACAATGGCGTCACTGCGGCTCTTGCACTCGCTCGCCTGGCTCTCCAGTCTGCTCGAGCCGGCGTGCACGATGCTATTATCCTGAGCAGGGGAGACCACACCGCTGCTCTCTTCTTTCCATCGCTCTCATTATTATTAGCATTGCTTTTTCAGCTGTCTCCCTCCTCGCCTCCGTCTCTTGCCTGATTTCTTTCTTGCGGTGGTGTCTGGCTGGAAAGCCTTTTCCAGTGTTGGCATCGTGTGCGTGTGTGTGTGTGTGTGTGTGTGTGTGTGTGTTCTTGTATTGCTAACCTTCTTGAGACATCAACAAGGAAAAGTACCTTCCATATGAGGAGGTGTGAACAAGTTAGGACATAAATCATGGTCCCAATATAGAAAAACCATTGCATCTAATAGAGAGCCAAATACTAAAGTCCGTGAACATTGCTCCAAAGTCAGGATTTTTTATTGATTTAATGTGCATACAAAAGTAAACATTTTTGTCTGTTATTGAGTAAGATTACAACTTTTATCATAATATTGCACAAATGTTCCGTTTTTCTTCTAAAATTTTGACTTGCGTTGAGTAAAATTACGACTTTTATTATAATACCGCCAAAATTCCAAGTTTTTTTTGTGAAATTGTGACCTTTTTCTAGTGAAATTCCAACTCATTTTTCACAACAAGTTTTTTTATGTTTGCATAGTATTTATATATTGTTAATGTTGTAAATACACATCTTTATATATCTAGAAAGGGTGGTCCTAAAGAGGTAGGCATTTTTTTGGAGGTAACAAATACAAGAATGTATGTGTGTGTGCGTGTTTGTGTGTGTTTGTGTGTGTGTGTGTGTGTGTGTGTGTGTGTGTGGGTTCTTGTATTTCCACCCTTCTTGAGACATCAACAAGGAAAAGTACCTTCCATATGAGGACCGATGAAAAAATTAGGACCGAAATCATGGTCCCAATACAGAAAAAACATTGCATCTAATAGAGAGCCAAATACTAGAGTCTGTGAACATTGCTCCAAAGTCAGGATTTTTTGTTGATTTAATGTGCATACAAAAGTAAACATTTTTGAGTAAAATTATGACTTTTGTCATCATTTTACCAAGTATAATTTCAGATTATTATTATAACATTGCCAAAATGTTAGTTACCTTATAAAATTCGGACTTTTGTGGAGTAAAATTACGACTCTTCCTAAAACTGCCAACATTTTAAGCTTTTCTTGTAAGATTGCGACTGTTATTGAGTACAATTCCAACTTTTATCATAATATTGCACAAATGTTCAGTTTTTCTTCTAAAATTTGGACTTGCGTTGAGTAAAATGACGACTTTTATTATAATACTGCCAAAATTCAAAGTTTTTCTTGTGAAATTGTGACCTTTTTCTTGTGAAATTCCAACTCATTTTTCACAACAAGCTTTTTTATGTTTGCATAGTATGTATATATTATTAATGTTGTAAATACACATCTTTATATATGTAGAAAGGCTGGTCCTAAAGAGGTAGGTATTTTCTGTAGGTCTCAAGAAGGTAACAAATACAAGAATGTGTGTGTGTGTGTGTGTGTGTGTGTGTGCGTGTGTGTTCTTGTATTGCTAACCTTCTTGAGACATCAACAAGGAAAAGTACCTTCCATATGAGGACCGGTGAACAAGTTAAGACATAAACCATGGTCCCAATACAGAAAAACCATTGCATCTAATAGAGAGCCAAATACTAGAGTCCGTGAACATTGCTCCAAAGTCAGGATTTTTTGTTGATTTAATGTGCATACAAAAGTAAACATTTTTGAGTAAAATGATGACCTTTGCCATCATTTTACAAAGTAAAATTTCCGATTATTATTATAATATTGCCAAACTGTTAAAGTTATCTTATAAAGTTGTGACTTTTGTCCCGTAAAATTACGATTCTTTTCATAAAATTTGCCAAAATTTTAAGCTTTTCTTGTAAAATTGCGACTGTTATTGAGTAAAATTCCAACTTTTATCATAATATTGCACAAATGTTCAGTTTTTCTTCTAAAATTTTGACTTGTGTTGAGTAAAATCACAACTTTTATTATAATACCGCCAAAATTCCAAGTTTTTCTTGTGAAATTGTGACCTTTTTCTTGTGAAATTCCAACTCATTTTTCACAACAAGTTTTTTTAATGTTTGCATAGTATTTATATATTATTAATGTTGTAAATACGCATCTTTGTATATCTAGAAAGGCTGGTCCTAAAGAGGTAGGCATTTTTTGGAGGTAACAAATACAAGAATGTGTGTGTGTGTGTGTGTGTGTGTGTGTGTGTGTGTGTGTGTGTGTGTGTGTGTGTGTTCTTGTACTGGTAACCTTCTTGAGACATCAACAAGGAAAAGTACCTTCCATATGAGGAGGTGTGAACAAGTTAGAACATAAATCATGGTCCCAATATAGAAAAACCATTGCATCTAATAGAGAGCCAAATACTAGAGTCCGTGAACATTGCTCCAAAGTCAGGATTTTTTGTTGATTTAATGTGCATACAAAAGTAAAGATTTTTGAGTAAAATTATGACTTTTGTCATCATTTTACCAAGTAAAATTTCCGATTATTATTATAATATTGCCAAACTGTTAAAGTTATCTTATAAGGTTGTGACTTTTGTCCCGTAAAATTACGATTCTTTTCATAAAATTTGCCAAAATTTTAAGCTTTTCTTGTAAAATTGCGACTGTTATTGAGTAAAATTCCAACTTTTATCATAATATTGCACAAATGTTCAGTTTTTCTCCTAAAATTTTGACTTGTGTTGAGTAAAATCACAACTTTTATTATAATACCGCCAAAATTCCAAGTTTTTGTTGTGAAATTGTGACTTTTTTCTTGTGAAATTCCAACTCATTTTTCACAACAAGTTTTTTTAATGTTTGCATAATATGTATATATTATTAATGTTGTAAATATGCATCTTTTTATATCTAAAAAGGCTGGTCCTAAAGAGGTAGGCATTTTTTGGAGGTAACAAATCCAAGAATGTGTGTGTGTGTGTGTGTGTGTGTGTGTGTGTGTGTGTGTGTGTGTGTGTGTGTGTTCTTGTATTGCTAACCTTCTTGAGACATCAACAAGGAAAAGTACCTTCCATATGAGGACCGGTGAACAAGTTAGGACATAAACCATGGTCCCAATATAGAAAAACCATTGCATCTAATAGAGAGCCAAATACTAGAGTCCGTGAACATTGGTCCAAAGTCAGGATTTTTTGTTGATTTAATGGCATACAAAAGTAAACATTTTTGAGTAAAATTATGACTTTTGTCATCATTTTACTAAGTAAAATTTCCGATTATTATTATAATATTGCCAAACGGTTAAAGTTATCTTAGAAAATTGTGACTTTTGTCGAGTAAAATTATGACTATTTTCATAAAACTGCCAAAATGTTAAGCTTTTGTTGTAAAATTGTGACTGTTATTAAGTACAATTAAACTTTTATCATAATATTGCACAACTGTTCCGTTTTTCTTCTAAAATTTTGACTTGCGTTGAGTAAAATTACGACTTTTATGATAATACCGCCAAAATTCTACGTTTTGCTTGTGAAATTGTGACCTTTTTCTTGTGAAATTCCAGCTAATTTTTCACAACAAGCTTTTTTATATTTGCATTTTTTGGAGGTAACAAATACAAGAATGTGTGTGCGTGTTCCTGTGCGTGTGTGTGTTCTTATATTGCTACCCTTCTTGAGACATCAACAAGGAAAAGTACCTTCCATATGAGGAGGTGTGAACAAGTTAGGACATAAACCATAGTCCCAATACAGAAAAAACATTGCATCTAATAGAGCGCCAAATACTAGAGTCCGTGAACATTGCTCCAAAGTCAGGATTTTTTGTTGATTTATTGTGCATACAAAAGTAAATTTCAGATTATTATTATGATATTGCCAAAATGTTAAAGTTATCTTATAAAGTTGTGACATTTGTCGAGTAAAATTGCGACTCTTTTCATAAAATTGCCAACATTTTAAGCTTTTCTTGTAAAATTGCGACTGTTATTGAGTACAATTCCAAATTTTATCATAATATTGCACAAGTGTTCAGTTTTTCTTCTAAAATTTTGACTTGCGTTGAGTAAAATGACGACTTTTATTATAATACCGCCAAAATTCAAAGTTTTTCTTTTGAAATTGTGACCTTTTTCTTGTGAAATTCCAACTGATTTTTCACAACAAGCTTTTTTATGTTTGCATAGTATGTATATATTATTTATGTTGTAAATACACATCTTTATATATGTAGAAAAGGTGGTTCTAAAGAGGGAGGTATTTTTTGTAGGTCTCAAGAAGGTAACAAATACAAGAATGTGTGTGTGTGTGTTCTTGTATGTCTACCCTTCTTGAGACATCAACAAGGACAAGTACCTTCCATATGAGGACCGGTGAACAAGTTAGGACATAAACCATGGTCCCAATACAGAAAAACCATTGCATCTAATAGAGAGCCAAATACTAGAGTCCGTGAACATTGCTCCAAAGTGGGGATTTTTTTGTTGATTTAATGTGCATACAAAAGTAAACATTTTTGAGTAAAATTATGACTTTTGTCATCATTTTACCAAGTAAAATTTCAGATTATTATTATAATACTGCCAAAATGTTAGTTGTCTTATAAAATTGTGACTTTTGTCGAGTAAAATTACGACTCTTTTCATAAAACTGCCAAAATTGTAAGCTTTTCTTGTAAGACTGCGACTGTTATTGAGTACAATTCCAACTTTGATCATAATATTGCACAAATGTTCCGTTTTTCTTCTAAAATTTTGACTTGCGTTGAGTAAAATTACGACTAAGTGGTGACCGCCAAAATTCTAAGTTTTTCTTGTGAAATTGTGACCCTTTTCTTGTGAAATTCCAACTCACGTTTCACAACAAGCTTTTTTATGTTTGCATAGTATTTATGTATTATTAATGTTGTAAATACACATCTTTATATATCTAGAAAGGCTGGTCCTAAAGAGGGAGGCATTTTTCGGAGGTCTCAAGAAGGCAACACATACAAGAATGTGTGTGTGTGTGTGCAAGCGGCTAGTCATAACACAGGCGGCGGCACTACCAACCGCGATGCTGTGTACGATAAAAGCGAGTCGACAGGTGAGCCAGTAAGGCGGAGGCAGGAATGCGTGTGGTCCTGGCGAAGACTTTTTACACCAGAGTGGCTTTAGTGTCCACAACAACCCTCCAGTGTCTTTTGTACAGACCCCAGCTCTAAATATACGCCCCTGGAAAAAACCCTTGAATAGATACCGTCCTCTCCCACTCCACGTGCTAAAAATAGCCCCGCCAGGACCACCTTTGCAACCCCCCACCGTCCCCCCATAACTTGCTTACGCTACTCTCTCTCCCTGGGTTGCTCGCCTCGGGCCTTTTGTCTCTTATGTTGTACAGCAGAGCTTCCAAATTCCAAATGTTTTCACAATTTCCCCTCCAGATTAATTCTATTTGCAATCATCTGTTCCTTTATTCACCATACAGGGAGGATTTTTACCACTGTGTTACATGGCCTTTCCTTTTAACAACACTCAGTAAACATTTGGGAACTGAGGAGACACATTTTTGAAGCTTTCCAGGTGGAATTCTTTCCCATTCTTGCTTGATGTACGGCTTAAGTTGTTCAACAGTCCGGGGGTCTCCGTTGTGCTATTTTAGGCTTCATAATGCGCCACACATTTTCAATGGGAGACAGGTCTGGACTACAGGCAGGCCAGTCTTTTACTATGAAGCCACACTGTTGTAACACGTGTCTTGGCATTGTCTTGCTGAAATAAGCAGGGGCGTCCATGGTAACGTTGCTTGGATGGGAACATATGTTGCTCCAAAACCTGTATGTACCTTTCAGCATTAATGGCGCCTTCACAGATGTGTAAGTTACCCATGTCTTGGGCACTAATACACCCCCATACCATCACACATGCAGGCTTTTCAACTTTGGCGCCTATAACAATCCGGATGGTTCTTTTCCTCTTTGTTCCAGACAACACGACGTCCACAGTTTTCCAAAAACAATTTGAAATGTGGACTCGTCAGACCACAGAACATTTTTCCACTTTGTATCAGTCCGTCTTAGATGAGCTCGGGCCCAGCGAAGCCGGCGGCGTTTCCGGGTGTTGTTGATAAATGGCTTTCGCTTTGCAAAGTATAGTTTTAACTTGCACTTACAGATGTAGTGACTGACTATAGTTACTAACAATGGTTTTCTGAAGTGTTCTTGAGCCCATGTGGTGATATCCTTTACACACTGTTGTCACTTTTTGATGCAGTACCGCCTGAGGGATTGAAGGTCACGGGCATTCAATGTTGGTTTTCAGCCTTGCTGCTTACGTGCAGTGATTTCTCCAGATTCTCCGAACCTTTTGATGATATTACGGACCGTAGATGGTGAAATCCCTAAATTCCTTGCAATAGCTTGTTGAGAAATGTTGTTGTTAAACATTTTGGTCAAGCATTTGTTGACAAAGTGGTGACCCTCGCCCCATCCTTGTTTGTGAATGACTGAGCATTTCATGGAATCTACTTTTATACCCAATCATGGCACCCACCTGTTACCAATTAGCCTGTTCACCTGTGGGATTTTTCAAATAAGTGTTTGATGAGCATTCCTCAACTTTATCACTCTTTTTTGCTATTTGTGCCAGCTTTTTTGAAAACATGTTTTTGTTGCGTTTTGCTTAAGTGTAAAAGATGTTGATGGAGGAGGTGGTCTGAATAGTAAAGAGGAGCGACGTTCATATGTTGTTAATATTCAGTGTTTTATCGTTCATAGTTAATATTGTCAATCCCACTTTCTTTATTGTCATGTACATTCTGGGTGTAAATTCAAATTTTTACCCTTGAAAAAAAATGTTTACCTTGAAAAAAATTTTTTACCTTGAAAATGATTTTTTACCTTGAAAATTTTTTTTTACCTTGAAAAAAAAAATTTACCTTGAAATTTTTTTTTTACCTTGAAAATCATTTGTTTACCTTGAAAATCATTTTTAACCTTGAAAATCATGTTTTACCTTGAAAATCATGTTTTAACTTAAAACACTTTTTTAAATATTTTTTAATTTTTTTTAACTTTTAGAATTTATTTTTAAATTTTTGTAAATTTTTTTTAATTTTTAATTTTTTTAAAAAAATGTCTACATTTTTTTTAATTTTTTCAAAAATAGTTTATTTTTTAAATTTTTTAATTTTTTTTTGTAATGTAATTTTTTTTAATTTTTTAAAAATATTTTAAATTTTTTTAAAATATTTTTAACTTTTTTTAAACTTTTTTTTAACTTTAAACATTTTTTTTTTACCCTAACCCTAACCTTAACCCTAAAAAAAATGTTAATTGTTAAAATTGTTTAAAAAAAATTTTTTTTTTAAAAAGTTAAAAAAGTTAAAAAATTAAAAAAAATAAAAAAAATTTAAAAACATTTTTAAAAAGTTAAAAAAAATTTAAAATCATTTTTTACCTTGAAAATCATTTTTACCCTTGAAAATTTTTTTTTACCTTGAAAATGATTTTTTACCTTGAAAAAAAATTTTAACCTTGAAAATCATGTAAAAAAATTTAAAATATTTTTATTTTTTTAAAACTTTTTTTAACTTTTTTTAACTTTTTTTTAACTTTTTTAAACTTTTTTAAACTTTTTAAAACTTTTTTAAAACTTTTTTTAAACTTTTTTTTAAACTTTTTTAAAAAAAATGTTACCCTAACCCTAACCCTAACCCTAAACCCTAAATTCAAATTCCATTCCGATTTTTGAGGTGATCTGTGATAATGTTTTTAGCATTTTATCAGACATTATTGTCAGTTTTTGTACTAGTGTTCCTCAAAAAAGGGACCCAGGCGCACATTCTGTACAGCATATTTTTACAGGCATATATTTATATGTATTTATATATATTTTATACACACCGGTCCCGAGGCACATTTTTTTTTCTTTCAAGGTGGCCCTCGAGTCAAAATAATTGCCCAAGTCTGTAGTAGAAAATGGATGGATGGATGTAGTAGAACCTTCTCAAAGGGTTTTGAGTTACTTTTTAACGTCGTTGTGGGGGGGCGTGGCCTGCGGACCTGCAGCGAAGCGGGGTGTGTCGGGAAGGAGAGGAGGTTGTTGATGGTGGAGAACGAGCGAGAGAAACTGTAACATGGCTGAAAAGCACGACTTATTGAAGAATAAATCATTGTTCGCAAAGATGAACACGGCTGTCATGTCCGTCATTGGTGGTCCAGAGAACTCGGAGGAGCAAGACCTCCACAGTCATTAACCCTCATGCAAATGCAACGTAGAGCTAACAAGTTTAATTGAAAGCTAACAAGTTGAATAAACACCCTCAAACACACAAGTCACGCAATTACCCATCTCATTTGTCTCAGATTTAAGTAAAAACATACAAAACCCGTCAATCGAAACATGCTCAACCAGAGTCCTGTCATGCCAGCGTAAAACAGCAGGTAGAAACCTGTCAAAATGTGAGGAAAAACACTTTTGATAAAACACATAAAGAACCCTTAACTCAAAAAAAAACCTGAGTACACAAAAAAACATGCTCAGTTAAAGTCCCATCAAGCCAACAGCAATAGAACAAAAACAGGAAGTAGAAACCTGTAAAAATATATCCGCTAAACGTCATGGCAACTTCCGGACAATAGTCCTTTAACCTCTGTCAAAGCCAAAGAAAAAGGCAAACTATCTGCAGTTAAATAGAATTGATCATGTTTTGCAATCATAAAACTTTTTTTTATATATATATATATACATACAGATAACTTAAATAATATATTAGCATCAGCACTATCACATGGCAGCTAATTAACTCAAACAAAAACAGAAATTAAGAAGCTACTATACATCTTTTTTTTTTTTTTTTTACTTACAATTTGAAAAGTCTTCTCTTGAGCAGAGAAAGAAATTGGTAAACCACACGCCACATCACATCTCTTACTCATTTTTCATTCAATTCAATTAATATTGACGCTTGTGCGGATTAAAAACATTACTTTGAGCGCACATTAGGGATGTCCATTTATTACCACGGTGACTAAAATGATCACATTATTATTGTGGTGTTGTTGAATGTGCTCCAAACAATCTTACAAACCCCCAAAAACCAGTGAAGTTGGCACGTTGTGTAAATGGTAAATAAAAACAGAATACAATGATTTGCAAATCCTTTTCAACTTATATTCGATTGAATAGACTGCAAAGACAAGATATTTAATGTTCGAAGGACACGACATGCACAGTTTCCAAAAACAATTTGAAAATGTGGACTCGTCAGACCACAGAAATCTTTTCCATTTTGCATCAGTCCATCTTAGATGAGCTTGGGCGGCATTTCTGGGTGTTGTTGATAAATGGCTTCCGCTTTGCATAGGAGAGTTTTAACTTGCACTTACAGATGTAGCGACCAACTGTAGTTACTGACAGTGGTTTTCTGAAGTGTTCCTGAGCCCATGTGGTGATATCCTTTACGCACTGATGTCGCTTTTTGATGCAGGATCGACGGTCACGGGCATTCAATGTTGGTTTTCAGCCTTGCTGCTTACATGCAGTGATTTCCCCTTTTGATGATATTACGGACCGTAGATGGTGAAAACCCTAAATTCCTTGCAATAGCTGGTTGAGAAATGTTGTTCTTAAACAATTTGCTGGTGGCGACCCTCGCCCCATCCTTGTTTGTGAATGACTGAGGATTTCACGGAAATGGCACCCACCTGTTCCCAATTAGCCCGTTCACCTGTGGGATGTTCCAAATACGTGTTCGATGAGAATTCATCCACTTTCTCAGTCTTTTTTTGCCACTTGTGCCAGCTTTTTTGAAACACGTCGCAGGCATCAAATTCCAAATGAGCTAATATTTGGAAAAAAAATTAAGTTTTCCAGTTCGAACGTTAAGTATCTTGTCTTTGCAGTCTATTCAATTGAATATACCGTATTTTTCGGACTATAAGTCGCAGTTTTTTTCATAGTTTGGCCGGCCTCCAGTGCGACTTATATATGTTTTTTTTCCTTCTTTATTATGCATTTTCGGCCGGTGCGACTTATACTCCGAAAAATACGGTAAGTTGAAAAGGATTTGCAAATCATTGTATTCTGTTTTTATTTACCATTTACACAACGTGACAACTTCACTGGTTTTGGGTTTTGTATAAAAAAAATAGACCCGAATAGGGTCACTTAGACCTACATTTCATATATTGGCAACCCCCAGCAAAAAAATCAACAGGAAGTTTGCAATTCCCCCTTCAAAACAAAAATTTTGAAAAAAACGGTCACCTTTTTTCAAACATTATCTCCTCTGAGCGCGTTTGTCGTGTCGGCTTCAAACTAGCACGGGAGAGAGATTGAACCCTTCTGATTAAAAGTTGAACAAAGAGTTTTAATTACTGCTCCGGTTTGGATTTTATGTGCCGTCAAAGTCGGTCCCGTCCATCGCTGCTTGCAGCTTTAATTAGGGACCGCAATGTCCCTTTGGGACAGAGGACCCTATTGTAATTGTAAGGTTTTATTAGGGACCGCAATGTCCCTTTGGGACAGAGGACCCTATTGTAATTGTAAGGTTTTATTATTATCATTATACCGGCCGCCTCTTTGAGCTGTAATTTGGCCCCCTTAACATGCTTCAAAACTCACCAAATTTGACACACACATCAGGACTGGCAAAAATTGCCATCCAAAAAAAACCCAAACCCCCAAACTCAAAATTGCGCTCTAGCACCCCCTAGGAAAAAAACACAGACACAACTGCCTGTAACTTCCAGTAGGAATGTCGCAGAGACATGAAACAAAAACCTCTATATAGGTCTCACTTAGACCTAGATTTCATACACAGACACCTTTCAGCAAAAATCAACAGGAAGTTGGCAATTCCCCTTTCAAAACAACATTTTAGTAAAAACAGTCACTTTTGCCTCTTTGAGCTATAATTTGACCCCCTTAACATGCTTCAAAACTCACCAAACTAGACACACACATCAGGACTGGCAAATATTGCGACCTAATAAAAAAAGCAAACCCCAAAACTCAAAATTGCGCTCTAGCGCCCCCTAGGAATAAAACACAGACAAAACTGCTTCTAGGAAGAAAACACAGACAAAACCTACATTTCATAAATTGACAACCCCCAGCAAAAATCAACAGGAAGTTTGCAATTCCCCCTTCAAAACAAAAGTTTTGTAAAAACCGGTCACCTTTTTTCAAAAATTATCTCCTCTGAGCGCGTTTGTCGTGTCGGCTTCAAACTAGCACAGGAGAGAGATTGAACCCTTCTGATTAAAGGTTGACGAAAGAGTTTTAATTACTGCTCCGGTTTGGATTTTATGTGCCGCCAAAGTCGGTCCCGTCCATCGCTGCTTGCAGCTTTAATTTGACTTGTTTTGGAAATGACTTTTTGCAGTGAAGGGTTGGAATTGGGGGTTGAATCACCAAAAATGATAGACCCGAATAGGGTCACTTAGACCTACATTTCATATATTGGCAACCCCCAGCAAAAATCAACGGGAAGTTTGCAATTCCCCCTTCAAAACAAAAGTTTTGTAAAAACCGGTCACCTTTTTTCAAAAATTATCTCCTCTGAGCGCGTTTGTCGTGTCGACTTCAAACTAGCACAGGAGAGAGATTGAACCCTTCTGATTAAAGGTTGACGAAAGAGTTTTAATTACTGCTCCGGTTTGGATTTTATGTGCCGCCAAAGTCGGTCCCGTCCATCGCTGCTTGCAGCTTTAATTTGACTTGTTTTGGAAATGACTTTTTGCAGTGAAGGGTTGGAATTGGGGGTTAAATCACCAAAAATGATTCCCCGGGCGCGGCCACCGCTGATGCTCACTGCTCCCCTCACCTCCCAGTTGAGGGGAGAATGTAGAGAATGATTTCGCCACACCTGGTGTGTGTGTGACAATCATTAGTACTTTAACTCAAACTTTAACAAGGGGAGGATTGTCAGGAGATGAAAGAACACCGAGGGAGTGTAAAAAAAACGTGTTTTTCAGGGCGATAACGCCAACACCTGCTGTAGCAGGGATTGACGATGCTGCTCGCCGTGTTGCAACAAGACAAGAGGAACCGTCGTGAATCAACAGGATTAATTACTGATGTGCAACGGCTTCTCCGCCATTAGACCGGTTTCGCTCTCCAGAAAACCTTCAATTCTGGATCGGGTGTTGTCTCTCTCCGCCGGTCAGAAATAGCGGAAGCCTATCTGCGGGCCACATGGTGTTTCTGTTCCTCCGCTCAAGCCGCTGACATCATCATCATGGAGTGACACACGGGGGGGGGGGGGGGGGGGACTTCCTCCTCCCTGTCATTAATCACTACGATCCCTACGTACTTTACAGCTCCGCACCACATTCTGCCAGCTCCCGTCAGCTTCCTGGCTCCGACGGCGGCCTCTTCCCACTTAACGCCGACCCTTGACCCCTCGTCGTTGGCACCCCCTAAGAAGTTACAAGCGTGAAATTGGTCCACCCCTCCTCAGACACACTTAGCGCCGGCTCCTCACCTGCTGTGTGGCGAAACAAGGCGTGTCTCGTGGCGGTTAGAGGACAGGTGATGTTTTATCTCCGCTTTGATAAGCAAACAGTCTTTGACGAGAACCCGGCTCTTCAGTCACGTAGAGCAGGGGTCGTCCCCAACCTTTTTTTTTTTTTTTTGCACCAGGGACCGGTTTAATGTAGCAAGCAAGTTATCCATCAAAATGTACACTATAAAAATGACCAATAGATTTTACTGTAAAATTTAGGATTATTTTTTTTTACAATTTATTACTGGAAGTTGACAAAAAAAAGGAAAATTCTGTCGACTGAGCTGTCAGTTTTTTATTTTTATTTTTTTTTAAATAATTTTATGGTACCACATTTTACTATGGTAAAAAACTGGCCTATTCCGGCCCGGCTGCACTAAATTCCGGCCCGGCTGCACTAAAATCCGGCCCGGCTGCACTAAAATCCGGCCCGGCTGCACTAAAATCCGGCCCGGCTGCACTAAATCCGGCCCGGCTGCACTAAATTCCGGCCCGGCTGCACTAAAATCCGGCTCGGCTGCACTAAATCCGGCCCGGCTGCACTAAATTCCGGCCCGGCTGCACTAAATCCGGCCCGGCTGCACTAAATTCCGGCCCGGCTGCACTAAATCCGGCCCGGCTGCACTAAATCCGGCCCGGCTGCACTAAATTCCAGCCCGGCTGCACTAAATTCCGGCCCGGCTGCACTAAATTCCGGCCCGGCTGCACTAAAATCCGGCTCGGCTGCACTAAATTCCGGCTCGGCTGCACTAAATCCGGCCCGGCTGCACTAAATTCCGGCCCGGCTGCACTAAATCCGGCCCGGCTGCACTAAATTCCGGCCCGGCTGCACTAAATTCCGGCCCGGCTGCACTAAATGATAATATAAATACATTTAATAAAGTCAAATACAAATAAGGCAACAAGAGAAGTATCCTACACTTCTCTTTTGTAAAGTAAATCTGAACAGCCGACATGGGCATCTACATCAACTATATGATTTGCCTGAGAAGCTGGACAGGACACAAAAAACAAAAAACAAAAAAAACAAAAAAAACTGGCAGCTGAGTTACCAAAATAAAATTAAACAGCGGTACTGTATTTCTATTTAAGGTCATATGTTATAATAATAATACAAACCCCGTTTCCATATGAGTTGGGAAATTGTGTTAGCTGTAAATATAAACGAAAATATTATATATATGATTTGCAAATCCTTTTCAACCCATATTCAGTTGAATATGCTACAAAGACAACATATTTTGATGTTCAAACCATACTTGCCAACCTTGAGACCTCCAATTTCGGGAGGTGGGGGGGGGCGTGGTTGGGGGCGTGGTTAAGAGGGGAGGAGTATATTGACAGCTAGAATTCACCAAGTCAAGTATTTCATATATATATATATACATCCTGAAAATATGCAAACAAAACTGTGTTTAGATGATTGATACTTCAAACTTGCATAAATAAATATTAAGGAATATAACATAACTTGGCTTCTGAGAGCTTCAAAATGTAATGAATAAAATGTTAAAGTTGTTGATAAACAAGCAATTATTTTAATAATTAAATATGGTCATTTTAAATGAATTATTATGATCATTTAAAATTAATTATTTCAAATATGTTTATTTTAATGTATAATTCTATGGCTGAGTGTAATAAGGAGTCAGAAAAAAATACAAATACAAATATAATTAATTTTGATGTTTTTGGCAAAATATAGTAAACAATTTTTTTAAATTTCTTTTTTATTAATATATATATTTATTTTTAGGTAAGATAAACATAATAATACAATTTATCTCTAGTCTGGATGATTTAGTTCTTGTCACCCTATTGTCCTCCCGTCATGAAAAAAGGCTGTCCTCACTCAGGTCGCATGGAGCTGGAGGGGGCGTGGCCTCCAGCTCCGGTTGAAAATCGGGAGATTTTCGGGAGGATATTTGTCCAGGGAGGTTTTCGGGGGAGGCGCTGAATTTCGGGAGTCTCCCGGAAAATTCGGGAGGGTTGGCAAGTATGGTTCAAACTGATAAACATTTTTTTATTTTGCAAATAATCATTAACTTTAGAATTTGATGCCAGCAACACGTGACAAAAAAGTTGGGAAAGGTGGCAATAAATACTGATAAAGTGGAGGAATGCTCATCAAACACTTATTTGGAACATCCCACAGGTGTGCAGGCACATTGGGAACAGGTGGGTGCCATGATTGGGTATAAAAGCAACTTCCGTGAAATGCTCAGTCATTCACAAACAAGGACGGGGTGAGGGTCACCACTTTGTGAACACATGTGTGAGCAAATTGTTTAAGAACAACATTACTCAACAAGCTATTGCAAGGAATTTAGGGATTTCACCATCTACGGTCTGTAATATCATCAAAAGGTTCAGAGAATCTGGAGAAATCACTGCACGTAAGCGATGATATTACGGAACTTCCATCCCTCAGGCGGTACTGCATCAAAAAGCGACATCAGTGTGTAAAGGATATCACCACGTGGGCTCAGGAACACTTCAGAAACCCACTGTCAGTAACTATAGTTGGTCGCTACATCTGTAAGTGCAAGTTAAAACTCTACTATGCAAAGCGAAAGTCATTTATCAACAACACCCGGAATCGCTGCTGGCTTCGCTGCGCCTGAGCTCATCGAAAATGGACTGATGCAAAGTGTAAAAGTGTTCTGTGGTCTGACGAGTCCACATTTCCAAAATTGTTTTGGGAAAGTGTGGACGTTGTGTCCTCCGGAACAAAGAGGAAAAGAACCATCCGGACTGTTATAGGCGCAAAGTTGAAAAGCCAGCATCTGTATGGGGGTGTATTAGTGCCCAAGGCATGGAGTAACTTACACATCTGTGAAGGCGCCATTAATGCTGAAAGATACATACAGGTTTTGGAGCAACATGTGTTGCCATCCAAGCAAGGTTATCATGGACGCCCCTGCTTATTTCAGCAAGACAATGCCAAGCCACGTGTTACAACAGCGTGGCTTTGTAGTAAAGGAGTGCGGGTACTAGACTGGCTTACCTGTAGAAAATGTGTGGCGCATTATGAAGCCTAAAATACCACAACGGACACCCCAGGACTGTTGAACAACTTAAGCTGTACATCAAGCAAGAATGGGAAACCGTTTCTGGGTGTTGTTGATAAATGGCTTTCGCTTTGCATAGTAGAGTTTTAACTTGCAACTTCACTGGCTTTGTAGTTATTTTCAAAGGCGAGCTCTTCTATTTATTGATTGTCCCTCTATTTTTCCCCCGGGACAAAGATGACTAATATTGTATTAATAATGGTCATGCTGCCCTTGTGAAGAATGACCTGCTCTCTCCAGTCAGCGTCGCTGCCTCCCAAATCAAATAGGTGCATTGTTTGAGTGAGACCAGGTGCCTTTCCCTGCTTTCTGAATGGCGCGGGCGTCACACGGCACGTGTTTCAGTAAGACAAACCAAGGTGTGCACAATGCGGGCGCGTTTCTGTGTGTATTTCCGTTAGCCGCGCCCGTGAGACGGGTACACTGGTGCCCTCTTTTCTCGACTTCTTTCTTTCATGTGCTTTATTTTTTATTTTTTTTCCCTACAAATTACTCAACTGGATAGTTGTTTCTGCCCTCACGCTCGATGTTG
>NC_084569.2:10309958-10357458 GCF_033978685.3 Nerophis lumbriciformis
CATTGTCCCATTTACTCTCTGTAAAGCACCAGTTCCATTGGCAGCAAAACAGGCCCAGAGCATAATACTACCACCACCATGCTTGACGGTAGGATGGTGTTCCTGGGATTAAAGGCCTCACCTTTTCTCCTCCAAACATATTGCTGGGTATTGTGGCCAAAGAGCTAAATTTTTGTTTAATCTGACATCACATGGACAAAGATAAGACCTTCTGGTTAGTGCATGTGCCTCACAATACGAAGGTCCTGAGTAGCCCTGAGTTCAATCCCGGGCTCGGGATCTTTCTGTATGGAGTTTGCATGTTCTCCCAGTGACTGCGTGGGTTCCCTCCGGGTACTCCGGCTTCCTCCCACCTCCAAAGACATGTACCTGGGGATAGGTTGATTGGCAACACTAAATTGGCCCTAGTGTGTGAATGTTGTCTATCTGTGTTGGCCCTGTGATGAGGTGGCGACTTGTCCAGGGTGTACCCCGCTTTCCGCTCAAATGCAGCTGAGATAGGCTCCAGCACCCCCCGCGACCCCAAAAGGGACAAGCGGTAGAAAATGGATGGATGGATGTGGCCAAACAGC
The DNA here is from genome assembly GCF_033978685.3 of Nerophis lumbriciformis. NCBI lineage: Eukaryota > Metazoa > Chordata > Actinopteri > Syngnathiformes > Syngnathidae > Nerophis > Nerophis lumbriciformis. Next base: position 10,310,531 of record NC_084569.2, read on the forward strand.
TCAATTTTTGTTTCATCTGACATCACATGGACAAAGATAAGACCTTCTGGAGGAAAGTTCTGTGGTCAGATGAAACAAAAATTGAGCTGTTTGGCCACAATACCCAGCAATATGTTTGGAAGGAGAAAAAGTGAGGCCTTTAATCCCATGGACACCATCCCTACCGTCAAGCATGGTGATGGTCTTGGGCGCAGTTGGGTGTTCCAACAGGACAATGACCCCAAACACACGTCAAAAGTGGTAAAGGATTGGCTAAATCGGGCTAGAATTAAGGTTTTAGAATGGCCTTCCCAAAGTCCTGACTTAAACGTGTGGACAATGCTGAAGAAACAAGTCTATGTCAGAAAACCAACACATTTAGCTGAACTGCACTAATTTTATCAAGAGTGGTCAAAAATTCAAGCAGAAGCTTGTGGATGGCTACCAAAAGCGCCTTATTGCAGTGAAACTTGCCAAGGGACATGTAAGCAAATATTAACATTGCTGTATGTATACTTGGGCGGTATAGCTCGGTTGGTAGAGCGGCCGTGCCAGCAGCTTGAGGGTTCCAGGTTCGATCCCCGCTTCCGCCATCCTAGTCACTGTCATGTTCTGTGGTCATGTTATGTTCTGTTGGTTTTTGGACTCTTTTAGTCCCTGTTTCCTTTGTTTTGGTTACCATGTCAAACTTATTAGTTTCACCTGTCATGTGTTCGGACTCACGCACCTGTCACCAATCATGTCTTTATTATTTAAGCCGGTAGTTGCCAGGTAGTCGACCTGGCGACATTACTCTTTATGACTCTGTTTATGCTTTCCATGCCATAGTTCCTTGCTTGACCAAGTAAGTTTTTGTTTATCCGTGTCACAGTAAGTGTTTATTTGTTTCATGCCTATAGTTTACGTCTTAGTGTTAGTTTTGCTCCTTAGCCAAGTTTGTGTCTCTGCCTTGTGCGCGCCTTTTGTTTGCACTTTTTTATCATATAATGAAATCATGTATTTACCTTCACGCGATGTCCAATCCAATTCTTTTGCATCTCGGGAAAACAATCCACGCAGGAAACTGCTCCTTAGTCCAAGTCTTGACAGTCACTGCCCGTTGTGTCCTTGGGCAAGACACTTTACCCACCTGCTCCCAGTGCCACCCACACTGGTTTAAATGTAACTTAGATATTGGGTTTCACTTTGTAAAGCGCTTTGAGTCACTAGAGAAAAGTGCTATATAAATACAATTCACTTCACTTCACTTTTGACCCAGCAGATTTGCTCACATTTTCAGTAGACCCATAATAAATTCATAAAAGAACCAAACTTCATGTAATTGTTTTTGTGACCAACAAGTATGTGCTCCAATCACTCTATCACAAAAAAAAATAAGAGTTGTAGAAATGATTGGAAACTCAAGACAGCCATGACATTATGTTCTTTAAAAGTGTATGTAAACTTTTGATCACGACTGCATATGAAGATGTAGATCATGGGTGTCAAACTCTGGCCCACGGGCCAAATTTGGCACGGATTTCATATTTCATTCATTCACAACTCCTCCAACACGAACATGATTGTTTTAGCACTTTTGGCTTCTTATTAAATAACTTTTTTAAATAGATTCAATCTTGCACGTGGAAACTTTAAGTGTGGGCTTTAGTTGATATAACACTCCCGTTATGGGGTGCATTCTACGCCGGGGGTGCATTATCCGGCACAACACTGCATGGGATTCTGGGTATTTGTTTTGTTGTGTTAATGTTGTGTTACTGTGCGGATGTTCTCCCGAAATGTGTTTGTCAATTGTTTGGTGTGGATCCACAGTGTGGCGCATATTTCTAACAGTTATTTATACGGGCACCGTATGCATTGCATTAACGTGTGTGTGCGTTAGAGATGCGCGGTTTGCGGACACAACCGCGGAGTCCGCGGATTATCCGCGGGTCGGGCGGTTGAAATAAAAAGAAATTAGATTTTATCCGCGGGTCGGGTCGGGCGGTTGAAATAAAAAAAAAAATTAGATTTTAAATAGATTCAGGCGGGTGGCAGTTAAACCAATTCGGAAATATATATACATAGTTAAATGTTGTTAAACACATACGAAAAACGAGCAGGCACCTGCAGCATATGCCACAACAGAAGAAGAAGAAAAAAAAGAGATGGCAACGCCGGCAGCAAACGTGGTACGCGACAAACTAAAAAAGGGAATACTAAAGACCAGGGGAAAAAAAGGCCAGAAAAGTTCAGCGTGGACTCGTTTTTATGAGGTTGTAAATCAGGATGATAGTAATGCTGGCTACGTGATTTGCAAGAGCTGCGACGCTGTTTATGTCTACGACAGTCACAAAACCGGGACATCTAACATGGTGCATCACATTTGTGCAAAACCCCGAACCTCCACAAACACCCTGAGCATGAGCAGTTTCGTCCGCCGTGATCCCAGAAGAGTGCCACAGGATGTTAAAACAAGATAGAACGCAGCTGCCTGCAGCAGTTTGAGTGGCGCGAGCGTGCTTGGAGGTGCGCTCAGCGCGGCTCCCGGATGATTGCGCACTGGTGTGCGTCTGGGCCGTGACAGCGTGGCACGCATTGAATGTCTTTGCTGCATTGGATCAGTCTCCTTTCTTTAACAGGCAAAAGCTTTATAACCTCACTAATGCCTTGCATCGTCTATATTAGATATATAACAACGGGCGGGTGCGGTTTTGATTAAATGTTAGTTCGGGTGGATGCGGATGGTTGACGACTTTTGTGATGCGGTTGCGGATGAAATAATTGCCTATCCGCGCATCTCTAGTGTGCGTACAGAAGCCGCTCATATCTTGTGACTGGGCGGGCATGTTGTTGGAATGTATGAAAAGCAGACGTGACGACAGCTCGTAGAGGACGATAAACGCAGTGCCTTTAAAGCACGCCCCCAAGACTGTGATCCGGGTGGACTACGAGGTATAATGACTCATGAACACCTTCGTTGGATAATGAGGGTTGCCTCAGCTCAAAGCCTGAGTCCCGACATTAATGAACTATCATCCAAGAAAAGATGGCAGCTTGGGCACATCAGATTAGATCAGTGTGTTGCAAACTGAGCAGTTTAAAGTCCTGAATGGTTGGTTTATTCATTGTTATTTTATTTTCAAATTTATTAGCCTGTGGAAAAAGTAAATGTTGATATTTCCCTCAGAAGGCTGCAAATAGAAAAGAGGCATTACATTTTTATTTAAATTGGATTTGATATGCCATTGATCTTTTTTAATTATTATTTGAAACTTGATTTTGCATGTCACTATAAAGTTATATAAGCCTTGCTTGTTCAATATTTAATGCAAAACTTGTTTGGGTCCCTATTAAAAGGTTAATTTGTTCAACCTTGGCCCGCGGCTTTGTTCAGTTTTAAATTCTGGCCCACTCTGTATTTGAGTTTGACACCCCTGATGTCGATGATGAAAGGAAGCAGATATCACACCCACCTGTCTGCCGTTACTACGGACCGAGTTCTTTGACCTGAAGGAATGCGGCGAGGAGCTGCCGTTCGTCAGCGGGCTTGGCGAGCTTTTCGATACGTACGGACCGCTGTAGTCTGTCACAACAACAACAACAAATCAGACATGTGGAAGAACTTCATCCGAGCCACCTTTCGACTCACCTTTGACGTGGCTGACGGTGGGCGTGATCCCTTTCATCTTGAAGTACTCGTCCGTGTCGGGATCCACCACCAGCAGCCACGTCTCGTCGCCGCCTTTCTTGATGAACGCCACCACCTCGCTGTGACGCATCACCTCCACGTTCACGCCGTTGACCTGACGACGGCATAAATTGACGCCATTTACCTGACGATGGCGTAAAGCTGATAAGTTAAGTTAAAGTTAAAGTACCAATGATTGTCACACACACACTAGGTGTGGTCTCTGCATTTCCACTCCCCTTGTTCACCCCCTGGGAGGCGAGGGGAGCAGTGAGCAGCAGCGGTGACCGCGCCCGGGAAGCATTTTTGGTGATTTAACCCCCAATTCCAACCCTTGATGCTGAGTGCCAAGCAGGGAGGTAATGGCTCCCATTTTTATAATCTTTGGTATGACTCAGCCGGGGTTTGAACTCACGACCTACCCATCGCAGGGCGGACACTCTAACCACTAGGCCACTGAGTAGGTCAAAATGATCTTTGGCTATCTTTTTTTGCAGTAGATCCTCAAAAACAGCAGAGCACTCCAGCCGAATGAGGCTCTTTTGACGAGTATTTTTTTGCAACATCCATCCATTTTCTACCGCTTGTCTCTTTCAGGGTCACAGGAGGGCTGGAGCCAATCCCAGCTGCACAGATAGACAACCATTCACACACTGCACTACTTTCCTGTCATATAAAGCATATATGGCAAGTATAATTGTAGTACCGCATTTTCCGCACTATAAGGCGCACCGGATCATAAGGCGCACCTTCAATGAATGGCCTATTTTAAAACTTTGTTCATATATAAGGCACACCGCATTATAAGGCGCACCTTCAATGAATGGCCTATTTTAAAACTTTGTTCATATATAAGGCGCACCGCATTATACGGCGCACCTTCAATGAATGGCCTATTTTAAAACTTTGTTCATATATAAGGCGCACCGCATTATAAGGCGCACCTTCAATGAATGGCCTATTTTAAAACTTTGTTCATATATAAGGCGCACCGCATTATAAGGCGCACCTTCAATGAATGGCCTATTTTAAAACTTTGTTCATATATAAGGCGCACCGCATTATAAGGCGCACCTTCAATGAATGGCCTATTTTAAAACTTTGTTCATATATAAGGCGCACAGCATTATAAGGCGCATAGAATAGACGCTACAGTAGAGGCTGGGGTTACGTTATGCATCCCGTAGTTGTGAGACCCGTTGTGGCTCAATATTGGTCCATATATAAGGCGCACCGGATTATAAGGCGCACTGTCAGCTTTTGAGAAAATTGGAGGTTTTTAGGTGCGCCTTATAGTGCGGAAAATACGGTAGGTCTTCATAAATAGCATGCTATTTCTGCGGATCCACAGAAATAGCCGTTTTTCTGTCATGTTAAGGATCTTCGACGGGCATAATTGCGCTAGGTCTTCTAAAAGAGCAGAGCAAAGGAATTTTGCAATCGGTTCTCAAAAACAGACTAACTTTGCGCCTAGAACAGTCCGGATCGGTTCTTTTCCTCTTTGACGTCCACAGTTTCCGAAAACAATTTGAAAGTGTGGACTCGTCAGCCCACAGCACACTTTTCCACTTTGCATCAGTCCATCTTTGATGAGCTCGGGGCCCAGCGAAGCCGGTGTCGTTTCCGGGTGTTGTTGATAAATGGCTTTGGCTTTGAATAGTAGAGTTTTAACTTGCACTTACAGATGTAGTGACCGACTGTAGTTACTTGACAGTGGGTTTCTGAAGTGTTCCTGAGCCCATGTGGTGATATCCTTTACACACCGATGTCGCTTTTTGATGCAGTACCGCCTGAGGGATCAAAAGTCACGGGCTTGCCGCTTACGTGCAGTGATTTCTCCAGATTCTCTGAACCTTTTGATGATATTACGGACCGTAGATGGTGAAATCCCTAAATTCCTTGCAATAGCTGGTTGAGAAATGTTGTTCTTAAACAATTTGCTCACGCATTTGTTCACAAAGTGGTGACCCTCGCCCCATCCTTGTTTGTGAATGACTGAGCATTTCACGGAAGCTGCTTTTAAACCCAATCATGGCACCCACCTCTTTTCAATTAGCCTGTTCACCTGTGGGATGTTCCAAATAAGTGTTTGATGAGCATTCCTGAACTTTCTCAGTCTTTTTTGCCACTTGTGCCAGCTTTTTTGAAACATGTTGCAAGCGTCAAATTCCAAATGAGCTAATATTTGCAAAAAATACCAAAGTTTATCAGTTTGGACGTTAAATATCTTGTCTTTGCAGTCTATTCAATTGAATATAAGTTGAAAAGGATTTGCAAATCATTGTATTCTGTTTTTATTTACCATTTACACAACGTGCCAACTTCACTGGTTTTAGGTTTTGTATTATCTTCGATTCAAACAGCAGAGCGGTCCTGTCACATAGATGATCTTTGACTAAGAATGTTGCAGTAGCTCTTCAAAAAACAGTAGATTTCTCCTGATATTTCGAGGATATTTGACCTACAATGTTTGCAGTAGGTCTTAAAAAAACAGCAGAGCGCTCCTGTCAAATAGAGGATCTTGGAGTCGGTACACACTCTAAGCCAAAACCTTTACTTTTCATGTTGCGTTAGTGACAGGTGCTACAGTATTCCATTCAGTAAAGCTCCGTCCTTTTTGGTACAGATTGTCCAAAAAGGTCCCAATTTCACAAGAAAAGCTTGTTGTGAAAAATGAGTTGGAATTTCACATGAAAAAGGTCCCAATTTCACAAGAAAAACTTGGAATTTTGGCGGTATTATAATAAAAGTTGTCATTTTACTCAACGTAAGTCAAAATTTTAGAAGAATACGGAACATTTGTGCAATATTATGATAAAAGCTGGAATTGTACTCAATAACAGTCGCAATCTTACAAGAAAAGCTTAAAATGTTGGCAGTTTTATGAAAAGAGTCGTAATTTTACTTGGCAAAAGTCACAATTTTATAAGATAACTAACATTTTGGCAATATTATCATAATAATCGGAAATTTTACTTGGTAAATGATGACAAAAGTCATCATTTTACTCAAAAATGTTTAGTTTTGTATGCTCATTAAATCAACAAAAAAATCCCCACTTTGGAGCAATGTTCACGGACTCTAGTATTTGACTCTCTATTACATGCAATGGTTTTTCCGTATTGGGACCATGATTTATGTCCTGACTTGTTCACCGGTCCTCATATGGAAGGTACTTTTCCTTGTTGATGTCTCAAGAAGGATAGAAATACAAGAACACACACACACACACACACACACATTCTTGTATTTGTTACCTTCTTGAGACCTACAAAAAAATGCCTCCCTCTTTAGGACCACCCTTTCTAGATATATAAAGATGTGTATTTACAACATTAATAATATATACATACTATGCAAATATAAAAACGCTTGTTGTGAAAAATGAGTTGGAATTTCACAAGAAAAAGGTCCCAATTTCACAAGAAAAACTTGGAATTTTGGCGGTATTATAATAAAAGTCGTGATTTTACTCAACGCAAGTCAAAATTTTAGAAGAAAAACGGAACATTTGTGCAATATTATGATAAAAGCTGGAATTGTACTCAATAACAGTCGCAATCTTACAAGAAAAGCTTAAAATGTTGGCAGTTTTATGAAAAGAGTCATAATTTTACTTGGTAAAAGTCACAATTTTATAAGATAACTAACATTTTGGCAATATTATAATAATAATCGGAAAAATTATGACAAAAGTCATCATTTTACTCAAAAATGTTTACTTTTGTATGCACATTAAATCAACAAAAAAATCTCCACTTTGGAGCAATGTTCACGGACTCTAGTATTTGGCTCTCTATTAGATGCAATGTTTTTTCTGTATTGGGACCATGATTTATGTTCTAACTTGTTCACACCTCCTCATATGGAAGGCTATCCATGGAATCTGAAGCCGTTTGAGGCCGAAGACTGGACGGTTCCGCGGTCAGTCACAGAACATAGAACTACATTTAGAACATAGTCCTACACACTACTGCAGTACAAGTGCTGCTGTCTAGACTTTGTCCTCGGTGTGGCAGGCACTTTTACAAATGCAAAGTTCACCATGAACACAAATTATTAATGTGTCTCCTTGGTTTCAAAGCTGGTGTCACATGTCTTGTGTTCTGGTGTGGACCTTCATAGTGCTGCTGTCACAAATTAAAAAAAAAGGTGGTAAAAAGGTGCATGTGCAGACTGAGCAGGTCATTCAGGGGCAAAGTAGATGACAATAAAGAGTTTGGTCGTCCATTTTGTCACGGCATCAGAAGCAAACGGCAGGTTTTTTTGTGTTTTTTAGCGTGACAACAGGTGTCATGTTTTGTGCCTCCATTTTGTCACCGCTTCAGAAGCAAACAAGCATGGTTTTTTTTGGCGCAACAACAGCAGGTGTCATGTTTTGTGCCTCATTAACACACTCATGACAATGCACCGACTTCTCTGCCATAATTAATATGAGCTGCACAGGTCTGCTTCTCTAGGGAATCCTCTTAGGAAACACCTGAGCTGTGTGTGTGTGTGTGTGTTCTTGTATGTCTACCCTTCTTGAGACATCAACAAGGAAAAGTACCTTCCATATGAGGACCGGTGAACAAGTTAGAACCAAAATCATGGTCCCAATACAGAAAAAACATTGCATCTAATAGAGAGCCAAATACTAGAGTATGTGAACATTGCTTCAAAGTCAGGATTTTTTGTTGATTTAATGTGCATACAAAAGTAAACATTTTTTGAGTAAAATGATGACTTTCGTCATAATTTTGCCAAGTAAAATTCCGATTATTATTAAAATATTGCCCAAATTTTAAAGTTTTCGTATAAAATTGTGACTTTTGTCATGTAAAATTACGACTCTTTTCATAAAATTGCAAAAAATTTGAAGCTTTTCTTGTAAAATTGCGACTGTTATTGAGTAAAATTCCAACTTTTATCATAACATTGCACAAATGTTCAGTTTTTCTTGTAAAATTTTGACTTGCGTTGAGTAAAACCACGACTTTTATTATAATACCGCCAAAATTCCAAGTTTTTCTTGTGAAATTGGGACCTTTTTCTTGTGAAATTCCAACTCATTTTTCACAACAAGCTTTTTTATATCTGCATAGTATGTATATATTATTAATGTTGTAAATACACATCTTTATATATCTAGAAAGGCTGGTCCTAAAGAGGTAGGCATTTTTCGGAGGTCTCAAGAAGGTTTTCATTAAGAATGTCATAAATAGCACAGAACATGTAGGATGTTTGGAACTTCTTTCAACAGTATGAGATATTATTGCAGTTTGGCGTCTGACGTACAGCCGGAGAGGGCAAAGGTCATGGGAACGAGGGGGGGTGGGGGGGTGCTGTGTGGCTAAAACTGCTCATGATGATCTTTTATTTGTGGAGGAGAGACTTCATATTCAGAACTAAAATATTAAACCATTACAGCCTTATAGAGGATCTTTGCCTAGCACTTTTTAATAGGTCTTTAAAAAAAACGAACTTCTTGTTGTCATGATAAACAAACTTGAGTGTGTCCTATACCTCAACGATTCGGTCCTGAGGTCGTAGTCCGGCCTGGTCCGCAGGCGAGCCGGCGTCCAGCAGGCGGATGTACTGGCCAGGTCTGGACCGATGGCTGTGTAGGTTGAAGCCGTAGCGAGTGTCCGCCCGCACCAGGTGGCAAAGGCGGGGAGCAAACTCTGTGGGGTCGCCGTGGAGCCTCGACCGGGCTTGGTGGGTGGTTGTGGGGGCTTCTTCCACCTGTGTCTGCACCGCCTGCGAGATTGACATCGCCAGTTAATTGTCAAGAATGAGTTTTCACACTCAGGATTGTGTTGGTGGTCATTTACGAAACCCAAAACCAGTGAAGTTGGCACGTTGTGTAAATGGTAAATAAAAACAGAATACAATGATTTGCAAATCCTTTTCAACTTATATTCAATTGAATAGACTGCAAACGTTCAAACTGAGAAACTATATATTTTTTGCAAATAATCATTAACTTAGAATTTAGTGGCAGAAACACATTGCAAAAAAGTTGTCACAGGGGCATTTTTACCACTGTTACATGGCCTTACCACTGTGTTACATGGCCTTTCCTTTTAACAACACTCAGTAAACGTTTGGGAACTGAGGAGACACATTTTTGAAGCTTCTCAGGTGGAATTCTTTCCCATTCTTGCTTGATGTACAGCTTAAGTTGTTCAACAGTCCGGGGGTCTCCGTTGTGGTATTTTAGGCTTCATAATGCACCACACATTTTCAATGGGAGACAGGTCTGGACTACAGGCAGGCCAGTCTCGTACCCGCACTCTTTTACTATGAAGCCACGCTGTTGTAACACGTGGCTTGGCATTGTCTTGCTGAAATAAGCAGGGGCGTCCATGATAACGTTGCTTGGATGGCAACATATGTTGCTCCAAAACCTGTATGTACCTTTCAGCATTAATGGCGCCTTCACAGATGTGTAAGTTACCCATGCCTTGGGCACTAATACACCCACATACCATCACAGATGCTGGCTTTTCAACTTTGCGCCTAGAACAATCCGGATGATTATTTTCCTGCGGACACGACGTCCGCAGTTTCCAAAAACAATTGGAAATGTGGATTCGTCAGACCACAGAACACTTTTCCACTTTGTATCAGTCCATCTTAGATGAGCTCGGGCCCAGCGGGTGTTGTTGATAAATGGCTTTCGCTTTGCATAGTAGAGTTTTAACTTGCACTTACAGATGTAGCGACGGACTGTAGTTACTGACAGTGGTTTTTTGAAGTGTTCCTGAGCCCATGGGGTGATATAATTTACACACTGATGTCGCTTTTTGATGCAGTACCGCCTGAGGGATGGAAGGTCCGTAATATCATCGCTTACGTGCAGTGATTTCTCCAGATTCTCTGAACCTTTTGATGATATTACAGACCGTAGATGGTGAAATCCCTAAATTCCTTGCAATAGCTTGTTGAGTAATGTTGTTCTAAGAGTTCCATTCAAATATAACACAACGATGAGGTCATCATTTCTGTTAAACGACAAAGTGTGAGTCATGGCTAGTGGTGCTTAGTTTAAGTGTGTGTTTCCTCATTTGTTCTATATTTGTTTTAATTCATTCTATTTGACTTCCCATTTGCAGCACATCACTGTCAGCACTCCCAAGCACAGATGAGGATATTTATAGCATTGGTATAATTGGGCCTTCATGTCCGTGGTGCAATTACAGTGATTTACCACCCACACACTGCTGCTATCACCTGCCAGGTATTATATGCACTCTACTTCACATTCTCTGCAACATGCACGATTATTTATTATTCGTCAAAGTTTCAATGTGAACGTGTGCTTGGACTTCTTCATCTTAGCTTACTTTGGTTTGGAACACGAAACACTGGTCTGGATGTGTTTGTGTTAGATAGTAAAGTAATAAATAAAGTAGAATTATTACCATAATTATATTTTAAATATTTTAAAGAAAATTTACAAATATTACAAATTATAACATGATCTTAAATGTAACAGTATAAGGAAAATATTGACATTTTTGTGAGAATTTTATTGCAAGAACAAGTTGTCTTCAAAATAAAAAAAAGTCAAAATATTCAGATAAATGCTGTGGATTTAATAGGGAAAACTTTTCATTTAAATGGAGGATTTGCAATTTGCAAAAGCCAAAATATTGCAAGAACATGTTTTTATAAAAAAAAAAAAAGTCCAAAATATTGAAATAAAAACCGGTCATTTTACAACAAAACACGTATATTGCAGAACAAATGGCTAAATATTGATATATTAAAGGAATAGTTTTAATTTTAGAAGAAGGACATTTGTCATTTCAAAAGGATATGTATTTGCAGTATCATAAGTTGGAAAAAAAAAGCCATATTAGTGAAAAAAGTGGTAATTTTACAAGAATGACATTTAAATATTTTAAGAAAAAATGTAAATAAAAATAAACATTTTATATAAAAAGCCATCATTTCACAGGAAAAAGTCCTAATATTGGAAAACAATTCAAACCATTATGAGAATAAAGTTAATAATGAATAAAGTCTGTGTCTAACAGACAAATCAATCAATTAGGAACATGAAGTCCAACTATTATGAGAAAATAAGTCATTTTTACAAGAATAAAGTGGTAATTCTATGACGGAAAAGTAGAAATATTACCATAAATAATATTTTAAAGAAAATTGACAAACTTTACAAAATATATTAAGATCTTAAATGTTACAGTACAAGGAAAATGTTATTGTCATTTTTGTGAGAATGACTTCACACTATGGCAAGAACAAGTTGTCTTCAAAATAAAAAAGTCAAAATATTTTCATTTAAATGAAAAAGCCACTATATTGCAAGAACAGGTTTTTATTTTAAAAAAAGTCCACAAATATTGAAATATAAAGCTGTCATTTTACAACAAAACTATGACGGAAAAGTAGAAATATTACCATCATTTTTTAAATAATATTTGAAATAAAATTGACAAACTTTACAAAATATAACAAGATCTTAAATGTTACAGTACAAAGAAAATATTATTGACATTTTTGTGAGAATGACTTCACACTATGGCAAGAACAAGTTGTCGTCAAAATAAAAAAAGGCAAAATATTGTCATTTAAATGAAAAAGCCACTATATTGCAAGAACAGGTTTTTATTTTAAAAAGTCCACAAATAATGAAATATAAAGCTGTCATTTTACAACAAAACACCTGTACAGCAGAACAAAATGGCTAAATATTGATAAATTAAAATAATAGTTTTTGTTTTAGAAGAACATTTATCATAGGATGAAAAAAAAGCCATATTAGTGGAAAAAAATAGTATATTTGTTTACAAGAATAACACTTAAATATTTAAGAAAAAGGTCGAAGAAGAATAAGATTTTTACATACAAAGCCATCATTTCACAGGAAAAAGTTCTAATATTGAAAAACAATTCAAACCATTATGAGAATAAAGTTAATAATGAATAAAGTTTGTGTCTGACAGAAAAATCAATGAATTAGGAACATGAAGTCCAACTATTATGAGAAAATAAGTCATTTTTACAATAAAGTGGTAATTATGACAGAAAAGTTGAAATATTACCATAATTTTTTAAATAATATTTTAAAGAAAATTTACAAACATTACAAAAGATAACAAGATCTTAAATGTTACAGTACAAGGAAAATATTATTGTCATTTTTGTGAGAATGACTTCACACTATTGCAAGAACAAGTTGTCTTCAAAATAAAAAAGTCAAAATATTTTTATTTAAATGAAACTATATTGCAAGAACAGGTTTTTATTAAAAAAAGGTCCACAAATATTGAAATATAAAGCTGTCATTTTACAACAAAACACCTGTATTGCAGAAAAAAATGGCTAAATATTGATAAATTAAAATAATAGTTTTTGTTTTAGAAGAACATTTGTCATTTCAAAAGTTGCAGTATCATAAGATGAAAAAAGCCATATTAGTGGAAAAAAATAGTATATATTTTTTTTACAAGAATAACACTTAAATATTTGAGAAAAAATTTGAAGAAGAATAAGATTTTTACATACAAAGCCATCATTTCACAGGACAAAGTTCTAATATTGGAAAACAATTAAAACCGTTATGAGAATAAAGTTAATAATGAATAAAGTTTGTGTCTGACAGAAAAATCAAAGAATTAGGAACATGAAGTCCAACTATTATGAGAAAATAAGTCATTTTTACAATAAAGTGGTAATTCTTTGACGGAAAAGTAGAAATATTACCATAATTTTTTTAATAATATTTTAAAGAAAATTGACAAACTTTACAAAATATATCAAGATCTTAAATGTTACAGTACAAGGAAAATGTTATTGACATTTTTGTGAGAATGACTTCAGACTATGGCAAGAACAAGTTGTCTTCAAAATAAAAAAAGTCTAAATATTGTCATTTAAATGAAAAAAACATGATATTGCAAGAACAGGTTTTTATAAAAAAAAAAAAAAGTCCACAAATATTGAAATATAAAGCTGTCATTTTACAACAAAACTATGACGGAAAAGTAGAAATATTACCATCATTTTTTAAATAATATTTGAAATACAATTGACAAACTTTACAAAATATAACAAGATCTTAAATGTTACAGTACAAAGAAAATATTATTGACATTTTTGTGAGAATGATTTCACACTATGGCAAGTTGTCTTCAAAATAAAAAAAAGGCAAAATATTGTCATTTAAATGAAAAAGCCACTATATTGCAAGAACAGGTTTTTATTAAAAAAAAGTCCACAAATATTGAAATATAAAGCTGTCATTTTACAACAAAACACCTGTATTGCAGAAAAAAATGGCTAAATATTGATAAATTAAAATAATAGTTTTTGTTTTAGAAGAACATTTATCATAGGATGAAAAAAAGCCATATTAGTGGAAATTTTTTAAATATTTGTTTACAAGAATAACACTTAAATATTTCAGAAAAAAGTTGAAGAAGAATAAGATTTTTACATACAAAGCCATCATTTCACAGGACAAAGTTCTAATATTGGAAAACAATTAAAACCGTTATGAGAATAAAGTTAATAATGAATAAAGTTTGTGTCTGACAGAAAAATCAAATAATTAGGAACATGAAGTCCAACTATTATGAGAAAATAAGTCATTTTTACAATAAAGTGGTAATTCTTTGACGGAAAAGTAGAAATATTACCATCATTTTTTAAATAATACTTTAAAGAAAATTGACAAACTTTACAAAATATATCAAGATCTTAAATGTTACAGTACAAGGAAAATGTTATTGTCATTTTTGTGAGAATGACTTCCCACTATTGCAAGAACAAGTTGTCTTCAAAATAAAAAAGTCAAAAATATTTTCATTTAAATGAAAAAGCCACTATATTGCAAGAACAGGTTTTTATTAAAAAAAAGTCCACAAATATTGAAATATACAGCTGTCATTTTACAACAAAACTATGACGGAAAAGTAGAAATATTACCATCATTTTTTAAATAATATTTTAAAGAAAATTGACAAACTTTACAAAATATATCAAGATCTTAAATGCTACAGTACAAGGAAAATGTTATTGTCATTTTTGTGAGAATGACTTCACACTATTGCAAGAACAAGTTGTCTTCAAAATAAAAAAGTCTAAATATTGTCATTTAAATGAAAAAGCCACTAGATTGCAAGAACAGGTTTTTATTAAAAAAAAAAGTCCACAAATATTGAAATATAAAGCTGTCATTTTACAACAAAACTATGACGGAAAAGTAGAAATATTACCATCATTTTTTAAATAATATTTGAAATAAAATTGACAAACTTTACAAAATATAACACGATCTTAAATGTTACAGTACAAAGAAAATATTATTGACATTTTTGTGAGAATGACTTCACACTATGGCAAGTTGTCTTCAAAATAAAAAAAAGGCAAAATATTGTAATTTAAATGAAAAAGCCACTATATTGCAAGAACAGGTTTTTATTTAAAAAAGTCCACAAATATTGAAATATAAAGCTGTCATTTTACAACAAAACACCTGTATTGCAGAAAAAAATGGCTAAATATTGATACATTTAAATAATAGTTTTTGTTTTAGAAGAACATTTATCATAGGATGAAAAAAAACCATATTAGTGGAAAAAAATAGTATATTTGTTTACAAGAATAACACTTAAATATTTAAGAAAAAAGTTGAAGAAGAATAAGATTTTTACATACAAAGCCATCATTTCACAGGACAAAGTTCTAATATTGGAAAATAATTAAAACCGTTATGAGAATAAAGTTAATAATGAATAAAGTTTGTGTCTGACAGAAAAATCAAATAATTAGGAACATGAAGTCCAACTATTATGAGAAAATAAGTCATTTTTACAATAAAGTGGTAATTCTTTGACGGAAAAGTAGAAATATTACCATCATTTTTTAAATAATATTTTAAAGAAAATTGACAAACTTTACAAAATATAACAAGATCTTAAATGTTACAGTACAAGGAAAATGTTATTGTCATTTTTGTGAGAATGACTTCACACTATTGCAAGAACAAGTTGTCTTCAAAATAAAAAAAGTCAAAATATTTTCATTTAAATGAAAAAGCCACTATATTGCAAGAACAGGTTTTTATTTTTTTTAAAAGTCCACAAATATTGAAATATAAAGCTGTCATTTTACAACAAAACTATGACGGAAAAGTAGAAATATTACCATCATTTTTCAAATAATATATGAAATAAAATTGACAAACTTTACAAAAATATAACAAGATCTTAAATGTTACAGTACAAAGAAAATATTATTGACATTTTTGTGAGAATGACTTCACACTATGGCAAGTTGTCTTCAAAATAAAAAAAGGCAAAATATTGTCATTTAAATGAAAAAGCCACTATATTGCAAGAACAGGTTTTTATAAAAAAAGGTCCACAAATATTGAAATATAAAGCTGTCGTTTTACAACAAAACACCTGTATTGCAGAAAAAAATGGCTAAATATTGATATATTAAAATAATAGTTTTTATTTTAGAAGAACATTTGTCATTTCAAAAGTTGCAGTATCGTAAGTTGAAAAAAAGCCATATTAGTGGAATTTTTTTTTTTTTTTTTTACAATAATAACACTTAAATATTTAAGAAAAAAGTCGAAGAAGAATAAGATTTTTACATACAAAACCATCATTTCATAGGACAAAGTTCTAATATTAGAAACAATTCAAACCATTATGAGAATAAAGTTAATAATGAATAAAGTTTGTGTGTGACAGAAAAATCAATGAATTAGGAACATGAAGTCCAACTATTATGAGAAAATAAGTCATTTTTACAATAAAGTGGTAATTCTATGACGGAAAAGATGGAAGGTCCATAATATCATCGCTTACGTGCAGTGATTTCTCCAGATTCTCTGAACCTTTTGATTATATTACAGACCGTAGATGGTAAAATCCCTAAATTCCTTGCAATAGCTTGTTGAGAAATGTTGTTCTTAAACTGTTGGACAATTTGCTCAGGCATTTGTTCACAAAGTGGCGACCCTCTCCCCGTCCTTGTTTGTGAATGACTGAGCATTTCATGGAAGCTGCTTTTATACACAATCATGGCACCCACCGGTTCCCAATTAGCCTGTTCACCTGTGGGATGTTCCAAATACGTGTTTGATGAGCATTCCTCAACTTTATCAGTATTTATTGCCACCTTTCCCAACTTCTTTGTCACATGTTGCTGGCATCAAATTCTAAAGTTAATGATTATTTGCCAAAAAAAAAAAGTTTATCAGTTTGAACATCAAATATGTTGTCTTTGTAGCATATTCAACTGAATATGGGTTGAAAATAAGTTGCAAATCATTGTATTCCGTTTATATTTACATCTAACACAATTTCCCAACTCATATGGAAACGGGGTTTGTAGATGAGCTCGGGCCCAGCAAAGCCGGCAGCGTTTCTGGGTGTTGTTGATAAATGGCTTTGGCTTTGCATAGTAGAGTTTTAACTTGCACTTACAGATGTAGCGACCAACTGTAGTTACTGACGGTGGTTTTCTAAAGTGTTCCTGAGCCCATGTGGTGATATCCTTTACACACCTTTATTGCTTTGTGATGCAGTACCGCCTGACGGATGAAAGGTCCATAATATCATCGCTTACGTGCAGTGATTTCTCCAGATTCTCTGAACC
This sequence comes from Nerophis lumbriciformis, assembly GCF_033978685.3. NCBI lineage: Eukaryota > Metazoa > Chordata > Actinopteri > Syngnathiformes > Syngnathidae > Nerophis > Nerophis lumbriciformis. Next base: position 10,327,806 of record NC_084569.2, read on the forward strand.
TTTTGATGATATTACGGACCGTAGAAGGTGAAATCCCTAAATTCCTTGCAATAGCTGGTTGAGAAATGTTGTTCTTAAACTGTTCGACAATTTGCTCACGCATTTGTTGACAAAGTGGTGACCCTCGCCCCATCCTTGTTTGTGAATGCTGCTTTTATACCCAACCATGGCACCCACCTGTTCCCAATTTGCCTGTTCACCTGTGAGATGTTCCAAATAAGTGTTTGATGAGCATTAGTCAACTTTCCCAGTCTTTTTTTCCACTTGTGCCAGCTTTTTTGAAACATGTAGCAGGCATCAAATTCCAAATGAGCTAATATATGTCAAAAATATCAAAGTTTTTCAGCTCGAACGTTAAATATCTTGTCTTTGCAGTCTATTCAATTGAATATAAGTTGAAAAGGATTTGCAAATCATTGTATTCTGTTTTTATTTACCATTTACACAACGTGACAACTTCACTGGTTTTGGGGTTTGTGATTTTAACTGAACTTCAAAATACAATTAATAATTTTCCTAGAAAAAAGGTGCGATTTGACCTCCCTTTGAACAATTATCAACAACAAGCCTCCCATGCCAAACTCGACTGCATTCTGCAGTTTGGTCTTGCTTCTGTGATGAAGTTCAGAGTAAAAAAAATGTATCTATAAAAGTTCCCACCATACCCGAAACCAAACTTCCTGTGTGGACGTCCCCAAATGCAACACAGCATGTACATATGGTTCCATTTCAGCCTCATGAATCCCTTCTGATTCTCCTCATCCTCACTCAATGTGTCCTTGCCAGGACCGGAAAGACAATATAAAGTGTTTAAAAACGGGCCACCTTGATGCCAGAAACAAGCACGGGAGAGAAGGAAGGAAAATGTGCAAGGAGGGAGTGTGTGTGGGGGAGGTGACGTCTAATTAGATGCAGCAGGAGAATTGCAAGAGACAATTAGAACAATTGAAAAGAAATGTAAGATTGGGCAAAATGACAGAACTCCTGTTAGCTTGCACAGCTGGGAGTTATTACATGTGTGTATGTGTGTGTGTGTGTGTGTGTGTGTTCTTGTATTTCTACGCTTCTTGAGACATCAACAAGGAAAAGTAGCTTCCATATGAGGAGGTGTGAACAAGTGATGACATAAATCATGGTCCCAATACAGAAAACCATTGCATCTATCAAAATGAGGGTGGTCCCAAAAAAAGAGGGATTTTTCAAATTGACTGTGTCGGTTTTAAAAGTGCTCCCCCTCTGGTCAACATATGTAATAACAAGTGTGTGTAAGAAATTGAAATGTGCCCCCTTTGGCCAAAATTAATTTAAAAAATCAAATAAATATGTATATAGAGACATACTGTAATAACTTGAAGTAAATAAGGAAGATTAAAAATCAATTACAAACAAAAAATCTAAAAAAAAAACTAAAAGCAGTTTTTTCAGTGTGTCGACTTTTTGTCTTATAAAATTGGGAACAATTCCTCATATTCTTTCTGCTTCTGTAATATTGCAATATTTTCTCGTAAGATTATTCCGTTTTTTATGTCAAATTATTACTTTTTAATGCAAAATGGTGACGTGTCATACAAAATTCTGACTTATCACAATATCGCCAATTTTTTTGTTGTTCTTGTAAAATAGGGACATTTTTGGAGTAAAATTATTCCGATTATTATTATAATATTGCCAAAATGTAAAAGTTTTCTTATAAAATTGCGACTTTTGTCGAGTAAAATTATGACTCTTCATAAAATTGCCAACATTTTAAGCTTTTCTCGTAAAATTCCAACTTTTATCATAATATTGCACAAATGTTCAGTTTTTCTTGTCAAATTTTGACTTGCGTTGAGTAATATTACGACTTTTATTATAAAATTCCGATAATTATTAAAATATTGCCAACATTTTAAACTTTTCTTATAAAATTTTGACTTTTGTCGGGTAAAACTACGACTCTTTTCATAAAATTGCCAACATTTTAAGCTTTTCTCGTAAAATTGCGACTGTTATTGAGTAAAATTCCTACTTTTATCATAATATTGCACAAATGTTCAGTTTTTCTTGTCAAATTTTGACTTGCGTTGAGTAAAATTACGACTTTATTATAAAATTCCGATAATTATTAAAATATTGCCAACATTTTAAAGTTTTCTTATAAAATTGCGACCTTTGTCGAGTAAAATTACGACTCTTCATAAAATTGCCAACATTTTAAGCTTTTCTCGTAAAATTGCGACTGTTATTAGGTAAAATTCCAACTTTGATCATAATATTGCACAAATGTTCAGTTTTTATTGTTCAATTTTGACTTGCGTTGAGTAAAATTACAACTTTTATTATAAAATTCCGATAATTATTAAAATATTGCCAACATTTTAAAGTTTTCTTATAAAGTTGTGACTCTTGTCAGGTAAAACTACGACTCTTCATAAAATTGCCAACATTTTAAACTTTTCTTGTGTGTGTGTGTGTTCTTGTGTTGCTACACTTCTTGAGACATCAACAAGGACAAGTACCTTCCATATGAGGGGGTGTGAACAAGTTAGAACTGAAATCATGGTCCCATTACAGAAAAACCATTGCATCTAATAGAAAGCCAAATACTAGAGTCCGTGAACATTGCTCCAAAGTCAGGATTTTTTGTTGATTTATTGTGCATACAAAAGTAAACATTTTTTAGTAAAAGATGACTTTTGTCATCATTTTACCAAGTAAAATTTCCGATTATTATTATAATATTGCCAAACTGTTAAAACTATCTTAGAATTACGACTCTTTCATAAAATTTGCCAACATTTTAAGCCTTTCTTGTAAAATTGCGACTGTTATTGACTAAAATTCCAACTTTTATCATAATATTGCACAGATGTTCAGTTTTTCTTGTCAAATTTTGACTTGCGTTGAGTAAAATGACGACTTTTATTATAATAATGCCAAAATTCTAAGTTTTTCTTGTGAAATTGTGACATTTTTCTTGTGAAATTCCAACTCATTTTTCACAACAAGCTTTTGTATATTTGCATAGTATGTATATATTATTAATGTTGTAAATACAGATCTTTATATATCTAGAAAGGGTGGTCATATAAAGAGGTAGGCATTTTTCGGAGGTCTCAAGAAGGTATAAAATACAAGAATGTGTGTGTGTGTGTATGAGAGAGAAGGGATGCAAGGCAACATAACCTTTCTGCACCCCATGGTCACCCCCTGATGTCTGGCTGCCATCTATCATCATCATCATCTGTTACATCCCGTCACCTTTTGCTCACTTATCTCCCAACACGCACGCTTGTGCAGAGAAGATAGCCATCATTGTTATCAGCATCGGGACATTATTACTCTCTGTGTCAAAAGTTCCACGTAGGAGGCGGAGGAACAGCTGGAGGTGCTCGGAAAAACACCCCAAAAAACACATTGCATGAATGTAGCTCGACTGAAAACAAAAGCACATGGGGCGGAAAAAGAAGCTCTTTATACACTTTTACACGTCCACAGTTTACACACAAACAACACACTCGTTACGCAACACCATGCACTTTCAAAAGGGACATCTCATACATTTCCTTTAATCGCCATCATACTTTATGTCACTTTCTGACTGTGGAAACATGCCCGACTCTTCGCCTCTTGTGTTTACATCACACACAACAACAACAACCACGATGCACACCACCTGGCAGCAATTTGAATTCCAACACACAAGTGGTTAAAAGTACTGTCGATGAGGGGGAAAGGTTGGTATTTGTACAAAAATACAGCCAGGCTCGTAAAAAAATAGCCACACTATTATGAGGAAAAAGTCTAAATATCACGAGAATAATTATTTTTAGTGGAAAAAAGTGTCAAAAATAATATTACAAAATAAAATGTAATTGGAATTTTTCGTCAAAATATGATGTTATTATTTTTTAGAAAAAAAGTAACTAAAAAAATAGCCACAATATTGTGAGGAAAAGTCAAAATATCATGAGAATAATTATTTTTACTGGAAAAAAGTGTCAAAAATAATATTACAAAATAAAATATAATTGGAAGGGACAAGCGGTAGAAAATGGATAAACGGATATAATTTTTTAGTCAAAATATGATATATATATATATTTTTTTAAAAGGAACTAAAACAATTGCCGCAATATTATGAGGAAAAAGTCAAAATATTATGAGATTAATTATTTTTAGTGGAAAAAAGGGTCAAAAATAATATTACAAAATCAAATATAATTGGAAGGGACAAAATGGAAGAATGGATGGATTTTTTTAGTCAAAATATATATATTTAGAAAATAAAAGGAACTAAAACAATTGCCGCAATATTATGAGGGAAAAGTGAAAATATCATGAGAATATTTTTAGTGGAAAAAAGTGTCAAAAATAATATTACAAAATAAAACATAATTGGAATTGTTCATCAATATATGATGTTATTTTTATTTTTTTTAAATAAACTAAAAAAAATAGCCACAATATTGTGAGGAAAAAGTCAAAATATCATGAGAATAATACTTTTTACTGGAAAAAAGTGTCAAAAATAATTTTACAAAATAAAATATGATTGGAAGGGACAAGCGGTAGAAATGGATGGATGGATGGAATGTTTTAGTCAAAATGTGATGTTATTTTTTTTTTTAAACTACAAAAATAGCCACAATATTATGAGGAAAGAGTCAAAATATCATGAAAATAAATATTTTTGTGGAAAAAAGTGTCAAAAATAATATTACAAAATAAAATATAATTGGATTTTTTTTGGTCAAAATATGATGTTATTATTTTTAGAAAAAAAGTTACTAAAAAAAATTGCCACAATATTGTGAGGAAAAAGTCAAAATATCATGAGAATAATTATTTTTACTGGAAAAAAGTGTCACAATAATATTACAAAACAAAATATAATTGAAGGAACAAGCGGTAGAAAATGGATGATGGATGGATTTTTTTTAGTCAAAATATGATTTTTTTTTTAAAGGAACTAAAAAAATAGCCGCAATATTATGAGGAAAAAGTCAAAATATCACGAGAATAATTATTTTTAGTGGAAAAAAGTGTCAAAATAATATTACAAAATAAAATATAATTGGAATTTTTCGTCAAAATATGTTATTATTTTTAGAAAAAAAGTAACTAAAAAAATAGCCACAATATTGTGAGGAAAAAGTCAAAATATCATGAGAATAATTATTTTTACTGAAAAAAAAGTGTCAAAAATAATATTACAAAATAAAATATAATTGGAAGGGACAAGCGGTAGAAAATGGATGGATGGATGGATTTTTTTAGTCAAAATATGATGTTATTTTTTTTTAAAGGAACTACAAAAATTGCCACAATATTATGAGGAAAAAGTCAAAATATCATGAGAATAAATATTTTTTGTGGAAAAAAGTGTCAAAAATAATATTACTAAATAAAATATAATTGGATTTTTTTGGTCAAAATATATTATTTTTTAGAAAAAAAGTTACTAAAAAAATTGCCACAATATTGTGAGGAAAAAGTCAAAATATCATGAGAATAATTATTTTTACTGGAAAAAAGTGTTACAATAATATTACAAAATAAAATATAATTGAAGGAACAAGCGGTAGAAAATGGATGATGGATGGAATTTTTTAGTCAAAATATGATTTTTTTTTAAAGGAACTAAAAAAATAGCCGCAATATTATGAGCAAAAAGTCAAAATATCACGAGAATAATTATTTTTAGTGAAAAAAAGTGTCAAAATAATATTACAAAATCAAATATAATTGGAATTTTTTGTCAAAATATGATGTTATTTTTAGAAAAAAAAGTAACTAAAAAAATAGCCACAATATTGTGAGGAAAAAGTCAAAATATCATGAGAATAATTATTTTTACTGAAAAAAAAAGTGTCAAAAATAATATTACAAAATAAAATATAATTGGAAGGGACAAGCGGTAGAAAATGGATGGAAAGATGGATTTTTTTAGTCAAAATATGATGTTATTTTTTTTTAAAAGGAACTACAAAAATTGCCACAATATTATGAGGAAAAAGTCAAAATATCATGAGAATAAATATTTTTTGTGGAAAAAAGTGTCAAGATAATATTACAAAATAAAATAAAATTGGAATTTTTTGGTCAAAATATGTTATTATTTTTAGAAAAAAAGTAACTAAAAAAATAGCCACAATATTGTGAGGAAAGTCAAAATATCATGAGAATAATTATTTTTACTGGAAAAAAGTGTCACAATAATATTACAAAACAAAATATAATTGAAGGAACAAGCGGTAGAAAATGTATGATGGATGGATTTTTTTTAGTCAAAATATAATTTTTTTTTTAAAGGAACTAAAAAAATAGCCGCAATATTATGAGGAAAAAGTCAAAATATCACGAGAATAATTATTTTTAGTGGAAAAAAGTGTCAAAATAATATTACAAAATAAAATATAATTGGAATTTTTCGTCAAAATAAGATGTTATTATTTTTAGAAAAAAAGTAACTAAAAAAATAACCACAATATTGTGAGGAAAAAGTCAAAATATCATGAGAATAATTATTTTTACTGGAAAAAAGTGTCACAATAATATTACAAAATAAAATATAATTGAAGGAACAAGCGGTAGAAAATGGATGATGGATGGAATTTTTTAGTCAAAATATGATTTTTTTTATTAAAGGAACTAAACAAATAGCCACAATATTATGAGGAAAAAGTCAAAATATCACGAGAATATTTATTTTTAGTGGAAAAAAAGTGTCAAGATAATATTACAAAATAAAATAAAATTGGAATTTTTCGTCAAAATATGATGTTATTATTTTTAGAAAAAAAAGTAACTAAAAAAAATAGCCACAATATTGTGAGGAAAAAGTCAAAATATCATGAGAATAATTATTTTTACTGGAAAAAAGTGTCCCAATAATATTACAAAACAAAATATAATTGTAGGAACAAGCAGTAGAAAATGGATGATGGATGGAATTTTTTAGTCAAAATATGTTTTTTTTTTTTAAAGGAACTAAAAAAATAGCCACAATATTATGAGGAAAAAGTCAAAATATCACGAGAATAATTATTTTTAGTGGAAAAAAAGTGTCAAAATAATATTACAAAATAAAATATAATTGGAAGGGACAAGCGGTAGAATAATGGATGGATGGAATTTTTTAGTCAAACTATGATGTTTTTTTTTTGTTTTTTTTAAAAGGAACTAAAACAATTGCCAATGACGAAAAAGTCAAAATACCATGAGAATAAATATTTTCTTGTGGAAAAAAGTGTCAAAAATAATATTACAAAATAAAACATAATTTGATTTTTTTTGGTCAAAATATGATGTTATTATTTTTACAAAAAGAGTTTCTTTAAAAAAATAATCTTGCAAAAATAATGTCATATTTATCAATTTAAAGTCCAAATATTATAAAGGGGTATTTTTAGTAGGGATGCAACGATTATTCAATTACATTGATTAAAGCAGGGGTCCCCAAACTTTTTGACTCGGGAGCCGCATTGGGTTAAAAAATGTGTCCGGGGGCCGAGCTGTATATATATATATATATATATATATATATATATATATATATATATATATACATACATACATACATACATACATACATATATATTAAAGCTTCGATCAATCGTTTAATGAGTGTTACTAATGAAACTGGAGAAAATCTAGTCCGCATGGAGTGCCTGGAACTTTAAATATACATACGACAACGTTTCTGCACGACCGCTGCAATAAAGCACACATGAGAGCGGGGGCGTGTGGGAGCTGTGATCTGTGTGGCGGCAAAGATACAAAGTTAAAAAAAAAAGTGTATTTTTAAATTAAAGCACACATGTCATAGGTGCAGTTTCAATGTGAAAGAAAATGAAAGTTAAGGGAAGCAGAAACAATCTTTGTTTATTTAAAGTATTTTTGCTAAAATTTACATTGAGGCTATAAAGTCTGTTTTAATCAATTATTCAAACATACAAATTTCTAGGTCACTCGATTACTAGAATAATCGATAGCTGTAGCCCTGATAATATGAAGAAAAAACATAAGTTCTATGTCAAAACATTTTAAGAAAAAAAACTTGGAAAAAACAAGAAACTACAACTTACATTGATTTTTCAATGTAAGTTCAGAAACTGGGTATAACACATGGCACACTGACAAAGCTTAACCTATTGTTACTATAACAATCTACAAGGTTAATATAGGTTGCTTCTCTTTCTTCCTCTCCATTTTTCTGCATTATTTCGTATCTCTAGTTATCATTACGTATATGTATTGTTGCATTTGAACAGCTGTATTGTTGATAATAGAGGTAAATTATGGGTATTGTTCATTATCAAAAGCGCTATTTCTATTGGTATTTGTATTGCTCCATTTATAGTGTAATAATGCTCATTGTCATTTCTGTATTATTTTTTATTTTCGCTAACTGCTTATTTGCTATCACTTTTACCATCATATTTGTACATGTCGTATTTGCTGATGTTGCTCTATTGTTGTTGCTGTTGTTGTTTTTGTCTCTGTCTTATCCCCCTCTTGTCCCCCCAATTTCCCCCTCTGTCTTCCTTTTTTTATCTTCCTATCCCCTCCTGCTCCGACCCGGCTGCACCAAATGATAATATAAATACATTTAATAAAGTCAAATACAAATAAGGCAACAAGAGAAATATCCTACACTTCTCTTTTGTAAAGTAAATCTGAACAGCCAATACGGGCATCTACATCAACTATATGATTTGCCTGAGAAGCTGGACAGGACAAAAAAAAAAAAAAACCCAAACCCAAAAAACATAGATTTTTCAAAAAAATTACAAAAAGGCTAAGAATTAGACGACAATGTCAGCTTTTTATAATAAATAATTAGAAAAAAAAAAGGTCATTGCATTGGCGCTGTTAGGCCTATTTTAGGGGGGCTCAAGCCCCCCTAAAATATTCTTAAGCCCCCCTAAATAATTTGGTGTTTTTTTGTTTTTTTTTTACAAATAAATGCCGACATATTCATTATAAAGTGGCCCAAATATGAGTTTAAATAAATAATCATATAACCTGTTATTATTCACTCAGTTTCCCCTCACTTCGTAGCGTAAGGTAGAGAGCCCCTTTCATGCGTCGGTATCCAATCCATTCCACTTGTTCATATAGAAAATGCCCACATCACTCAAATTCCAGCCCGCATTTTCTCTGCGACCTTGCTTGCGGTCCTGCAGGTGTACGAAGCACATTATCTTCCTTTACAATGAGTGAAGCTGCACAAAACCTTGTGTGTGCAATTGTAAATCATTTATTTTTTAAGTTTTGTGTTTCTTGTAGAATCTATATGAAGTAATATACATAAGCCTATTGTTAAAATAATGAAAAAAACATCATTAAATATATTTGTTTTATTGTATTGTTACATTAATAGCTGTTTTATTATTATAGGATGGCTTGTTAAACATTTCATAGGATTTTCAGAGGGAGGAAAAACCAAGACATTTAATATAAAATGTAAAATGAATAAATACATAAAAAGAAAAAGAAAACATATGGTTAAAAGCCATCGTCCCGGGGAGCATTTCATTTCGTCCCGAGCATTTAAAAAAAAAAAATATAATAACAATGAATAATTTCTAAGTCTTTGTTAGCCGTTTGTGAAGTTTTGTGCTCGTGCGTAACATTCGCTCGCATCCTGTGCATCTCCTGGGGGCAAAGCCCCCCCTGTCCTTAAAAGCTAGTGATGCCCCTGGGTCATTGTACAAGAATAAAACTAAAAATGGTAAAATAATAATTAAGAAAAAAGTCTAAATTTTACGATAAAAGAAAGTCCATCAGAGTTTTTTTCACTAGTTTTTGCAGTAATGTGCTCCCAAGAAAACAAAACAATAAATCCACCAAGGCACACATTTAAACCTGCACTAAAATGATAATCTTCTGTGACAAAACACAATGAACTTTTGATAAGATGGGCAGTCAAAACTATTCAAGCACACTTTACTAGTGGACTAACTTCCTGTTAAATAACACATGCTTGTTAGAATACCTTCAATAGTAGTGATACGTTTGTGTCGATTTGTCCATGAAGTGCTACTTCCATCACTTCATGCTTGCAATAGCTGATTTTACCAAACATCTTATGCCATTTCCGTGCATCTTTGTGATGTTATGCTATAATGCATCACTGCACGTCTGCCTTTAGCCAACAGCATGAAGTATGTATCCCCCTTTGACTTCAACTATGTTGTTTTTCCTGTTGAGTTTGTTTCGTCAGGTCATCACTGCTGCTGGTAATCTCTCTTCTTGTGAAACTGGTGACATATATTAGGCTGAGTAGAGTTACTATGAAAGCACTCATAATAATAAATGGAAATGAGGACATCCTGTAAAGACATGAATAGGACTTGCACTTATCTGCAATCATCTTTTGTCCCGTGACAGTCGTCTTTGTCATCTTCCATGACGTATTTTGTATGCTCAATGCACAATTGGAACATTCAGGAGATATTCCACTTGGGCTTCTTATAAAGCTGAAATTTTACGTAGCAATAAAAGGGCTAAAAATGCACACGGTAAAGAGCAAGGAGGTCGTCCCGACCTCGAAGGGTTGGTGCTTTGGCGAATGCAGAAATTTAATAAAATTTTTCCGGTGTGAAATTGTTACACTAAATAGTTACACTACTTTCCGCTATATTTTTGTAATTTGTCATTTAACATTCATGACTCATACTATTGAACAATCTAATGTACGATTTATTAGGTTATGGTTTCATGTGAAGGTTTTTCATTGTATTTGCAATTTAGTTAGGTAACATATTTAATTTTAAATTACTGTATTTATTTTAGTTTATTTTAATTAATGTCATTTATTTTTCAACAGTTTTTGGATTCCTTTCTTATGCAGAGTGCAGTATATTTGGTATATTTTTCCAATCAGCCTGACCTAAGCCTTGATAATACAGGCCTCGAATTTTAAGTTTTTAAGGTCAAGGCAAGTGTTGCCTTGAGGGAGGGCTCATATTTTAGGGAACCAAGGCAAACATGCCTTGGTTCCCTATATATATATATATATATATATATATATATATATATATATATATATATATATCAGTGACGTGCGGTGAGGTTGATGGCTGGTATGTATATATATACATATATATATATATATATATATATATACATACATATACACACACATATATATATATATATATGTATATATATATATATATATATATATATATATATATATATATATATATATATATATACATATATGTCTTAATAAGGTTATCCAAAAAATAGTGCTCGATACCGTAGAGCGCAATATATGTATGTGTGGGAAAAAAATCACAAGACTATTTCATCTCTACAGGCCTGTTTCATGAGGGGGTTCCCTCCTAAATCTCCTGATGATTGAGGGAACCCCCTCATGAAACAGGCCTGTAGAGATGAAATAGTCTTGTGATTTTTTTCCCACACATACATATATATATACATATATATATATGTATATATATATATATATATATATATATATATATATATATATATATATATATATATATATATATATATATATATATATACATATATATATATATATATGTATATATATATAAATATATATATATACACAGTATATACATATACTGTATATATTCCTCGCGCACTTTGCCGGTGATGTCACGTTATCGATGGGAAAATGCATTTTTAGACAATATGATTTGCCTGAGCGGCTAGGAGACACTGAGAATAACAAGCGGTATAAAATGGGTTAGAAAAGACAGATTAAAAAAAAAAAAATTAACATTTTTATTTTTATTTTTTTTACTTGGGACTTCCCGCTGGCCGGATTTTTGACGCTGGCGGGCCGTAGTTTGGCGACCCCTGGTTTAAATCATTACAAAATATTTTTCATTAAGAGTGTGTAAATCAACTCCATCCCATTTCAAATATTTATTTCATGATCGCTTATATATTTGCCTCTAAACACTTTCAAAATATGTCTAAATCTGCACTGATTCCGGTAAATAAACTGCCAAACAGGACTCTAGTCTATACTATTGCCCGAAACATATAAGTGCCCTAGTGTGCTTCTCGGTCACGTGACTGCAACCCAGCCATAGTACATTTGTATATGTTTTGACGCAGACTTTTATTGTGAAGTGCCAGACTTACTGTTTCCTGGGCAACTGTCGGAAAGCGGCACGTTGATGGAGACTTTACGTAACTTGAAGTACGACTGAAAATATCCCAGGCAGTTAATTTTCAGTAGTACGCTTCTTATGAATAACACCCATGGAATATGCCTTCCTTACCATAGCGAACGGAGAAAACATAACAAGTTATGGCCCCCAGGCGCGATAGTGCAAGAGGAAGATGGTAAAGGGGCCGACGTAGACAACTACGAATTTTGGGAAGTAAATCCTGTAAGTCACGTGATGATAGCGCCTCGAAGACATTATATAGTCTATATTCGTGGCGAAGTTGATGCCGAGATACATGAGAGAATGTCACTTTTATTGTCATTTTGTCGACGATAAAAGGCGATTAGAGACGCAACGGATGACGCGAGCTTTTACGCGGCCATTATTATCCCAGCTCGGGTAAGCCCAATTTCATCGCACTGTTCATAGAAATACGAATCAAACATTGCTAAATAAACATGCCGCTTCACCTCTAAATTGGTCAAAGTTAATTCTAGATTATAAAATCATATGCTTCTCACCTGGATACAGGGCGTCCACTTGCCATTAAAAGTCACTAAATGTATTTAGCGAAAATTAAGGCCTTAAAATGGCGTTAAAAAGCATTCAATTAAATGTCCGCAGAGGCATTAAAAATATATGCAATTGTAGACCAGGACTGATAGTCAATTCATTGAAACGATAAATTAAAATGAATGTAATAACTTTGCTATGTCTGAGTTTATGTTGTCGTTTCTGGCTTTCAAAGTGGATACAAGAGGTCTCACTTTGTACATCGCTCCCAGCACCTGAGCACATAGACATCTTATAAGTAGACGCAGCATTGGCTGCTGTGACGCGAGAAATTGGGCCGCCATCTTGAAGTGGTTATGAGGATTGAATGAGACTTGTATTAGTAGATTGCACAGTACAGTACATATTCCGTACAATTGACCACTAAATGGTAACACCCAAATAAGTTTTTCCACTTTGCCCACGTTATTCAATTCATGGTATAAATATATACTATCAGCATAATACAGTCATCACACAAGTTAATCATCAGAGTATATACATTGAATTATTTACATTATTTACAATCCGGGGGGTGGGATGTGGCGGGGGTTGGGGGTTGGGGGGCAGGTTTGGTTGATATCAGCACTTCAGTCATCAACAATTATATCATCTGAGAAGTGGACATTGAACCAGTGAAAGTCTGACTTGGTAGGATATGTACAGCGAGCAGTGAACATAGTGAGCTCAGAAAGCATGAGAACAAGTATATACATTTGATTATTTACATTTGATTAATTACAATCCGGGGAGGTGGGATGTGGTGGGGGGAGGGTGTTTGTTTAGGGTTGTAGTTGCCTGGAGGTAGGGATGATGTTTGATAAGAAATGATCAAGTTTGAGCATATTATCGAATCCTCTTATCGAACCGATTCCTTATCGATTCTCTTATCGAGTCCAGATAGGTTGTTGTATATGGAAAAAAACACACAATATTTGGTTTAAAAAAAGCTCACTTTTATTATATAAGAAAAAAATAAAATCTAATAAATAAATAAATATTGACTGTTGTTACCCAAAGTATATTAAGTGGGATTTTTTCAGAAAAACCAATATATACAGTAACACAAAAACAACCTGTCTCTGTGATCACTTGCCTTGGTGCCCTAAACTATGAGCCCTCCTTTAAAGCAACACTTGCCTTGACCTTAAAAAGTAAAAATTCGAGGCCTGTCATTTTTTTGAGTTTTGCGAAATCTTGTGAGACCTCACCTCAGTTTTGATTTGTGTTGGTCTTTTTATGTGACACTACTCAGAACTTGCTTTGATATTGGACATTTACTGACTGCTCAGTACAATATAACTACAGTTAATTATCAATTGCAACTTAATTTGCCAAAGAAAATACAGCTATGAGGTGGCAGTGTGGCAATGCACACACCTTACTGCACCATGCATTTTCAAAGGTTAGGCACTTTTACTTGATTTCTTGAGTTTAATTATGACGGTGAATAACTTTGTACTGAGTTGGGAATTTAGATATCCTTAATATATAGTTTCCTTTCATCAACTTTGTTTCCTACTGAAATGTTTTACTTTCAACTGTTAAAGTTGAACGCATAAAAACAAGCCCAATATACCGTAATTATTATAATTGCTGACTTGAATGTTTTCTTTGAATCCTCATTAGCAAACATGCTGGCGTCTAACCGCTCGGAAGTTCAGCTAATTAAAAGGTGCAGGAGGATTGCCAACAACGCAAGAGAGAACAAACAGCAGTAGTGACAGCACACAGGGCAAATGTCACTGGAGGCAGCCGGTTGGCATGGAGACAGTTGCTTTAAAATGAAGACAACATATGCGCAATCTTTAAAAATAATGTATATCTAATGTTGTCTCGTGTTGCTCAAGAGTAAGAGAAGATAGGGGAAGTCTAAGTGGGGAAATGACAGATGGCTACAGATGAGCAGATAAGCATTCATCAGATGAAAAAGAGGAATTGTAGAGAATGAAGGGAGTCCACAACAAGGAGGCCAGTTGTAATGGCTAACACCTGACATATGAGGCCAGGAGTTTTACATGCTCACGTCTACATCATCTGTTTAGTCTGCTTTTGTTATTTATTTACTGCTGCACATCAACAAAAAATACTCCCCGAAAGGAGTTGAGCTTTTCCCACACAAGTATGGTGGCAAAGAGGAAAAGTGTAAGGACAACCATAGAACAGAAAACTGGGCTTATTTTGGTACACACTTCCTCTTTTCTGTCTACTCCTTACAACATTGCCGTAGTAATGATATAATAATAATAGTACTTTTTCCGTCAATAGGCAGAAAACCGTCTTTTTTATCTTTGTAAAAATATAAAAAAATATTTTCAGTTTTCTTCGTTTTTTCCGACCTAATGTGTGCAGTGTTGGACTAATGCGTTACAAAGTATTTTCTGCGGTAACTAGTCATCTAACGCGTTATTTTTTATATTCAGTAACTCAGTTCCCGTTACTACATGATGCGTTACTGCGTTATTTTACGTTATTTTTTATGTAGTATCGGTGAGAAACAAGATCTGAGTGTGTTCAGCACTGAAGGTACACACTCTCTGTCAATTCTCTTACATACTCTTTCATTCTAGACTTCTAGAGTGTTTGATTATCACATCACTCTAAATCAGTGGTTCTTAACCTTGTTGGAGGTACCGAACCCCACCGGTTTTATATGCCCATTCACCGAACCCTTCTTAGTGAAAAATATAATGTTTTTGTTTTTTTTTCAAATTCAAGACAAAGTTATATGTTTTTGGTAACACTTTAGTATGGGGAGCATATTCTAAGTAACAAAGACTTAATTTAGAGTTAAAAAACGGAATGGAATTCAAACAATTTTTACTGAATGAGACACCCAGAATGTACATGAAAATAAAGAATGTAGGTTTTACAACATTAACTATGAAGGATAAAACACTGAATATTGACAACATATGAACTTCACATCCCCCTCTAATCTCCCGAATTTGGAGGTCTCAAGGTTGGCAAGTATGCCATATAGTAACTAGCAGAGGTGTGGACTCGAGTCACATGACTTGGACTCGAGTCAGACTCGAGTCATGAATTTGATGACTTTAGACTCGACTTGACAAAATGTAAAGAGACTTGCAACTCGACTTAGACTTTAACATCAATGACTTGTGACTTCACTTGGACTTGAGCCTTTTGACTTGACATGACTTGACATGACTTGCCACTTTCCCCAAAATCCAAAGCTTAAAAAGTTATTTGGGAGCGCTCCGTATTTTTCATTTTCTTTGTCTGTCTATCAGCGTGTTATTCCTGTCAGCTGGTGTGCTGTCAGTACAACAGCCAATCAAATTAGATTTACGTTGTTTTCATCACACAGCATTCATTCAATCAAATTGCAGGAGAACCAATGAACAAGAGTTGTCCAACAACGTGCCAGTGATAAACAATTATGTTAAAGTTGGTTTCGTTCGTGTATAAAAACTACGACTTGGTCAACAAAAAACGAATTGCCGTATGCAAATCACGCAGTTCGAATATTACAGACGGAGACGCAACAACTTCCAACTTCGTTCGACATTTGAAGTTGCACAAAGAAGGGTAAGTTTTGAATGTAAGATAACGTTTATTGGCTAAGTAACGTGACTTTTATTTGCTGTGTAGTTAAATCAGTGAGGCTGCAAACTCACTGCTAACGTTATAACCATAGACATCTTATAAGTAGACGCAGCATAGAGCGCTACTGCCTACTGGCGCAGACGAGGCGCGTGGCCGCCATCTTGGAGTGGTGATCCGCTCCACTCAGTGCAATTCATTTGGCAGGAACAATGAACTGTCAGCGCATTTAATTCATTTTACCTCACTGAATACCACTGATTTTCACCCCCTTTTTTGTCATACGTGTAGCTATGATAACAGACACATGTTTTGGCGTGTTTTATTATTCATAGTTTGCTTAACAGTATTATAATATTCTTATACGCTTAAGTGACCAGACGTCCGAGATCAAAACTGGGAATATAATCCCAGAGAAGGGGGAAAAAAACGTTAAGCTATTTTTAAGTTGAAGAAACAATATGATTAGGTTATATATACATATGCGTGTATCCTACATAAACAATGTATGAATACATTAGATATCTATATATCTTAGGGACCTATAGACTGTATCTCTGTTGCTGCAGCAGCAGAGAGTTTATTCTGTCTTGACACTTTGTATTGATATTTTCTATTACATTCTTCCCTTAAATGATACTGTTTGCAGTGATTGTTTTATATGTATTATTTTATGTAAGTCGCTTTGGATAAAAGCGTCTGCCAAATACTTAAACATATATAAACACCTGAAAGTCTTCATATCAGCTAAAACCACCAATCTGTTTCACTGGATTCAGAATAAAACCAAATTCTGTTTAACCCAACAATGTTAGTATTTGAATAATGTTACTTGAAGACTTATTCCTGGTTACAATTATACTGTTAAGAAAGTATTGTCTTATACTTTGCCTAAAATGGGAATGCATCATAATCAGTGGCGGCTGGTGAATTTTGTTTTAGGTGGGGCTGAAAGTTTGTAAACCAAACCCCTGTAGGGGCGTCATCCTCCCCCAGAAGATTTCTTTGTGATTTTCACATACAAATATTGAAGATCTTTGATCCTTCTCAACTCTGTGGTAATATTATTTTCATAAAATACAACCAATAGTACGTTAATGTTAAATCTCACTTGTGAAAAGTAATCCCCCGATTCCTATTTTCAACAGTCCGCTCATTTGAGCAGGAAAACGCTGAACACCAGCCCGGCATCTTTGTTTTCTACCTTTCAACTGTCAGTTTAGGCTGCTCGCCGGCTCCTCATCACCACTTCAAGATGGCGGCCAAATTGCTCACGTCACAGCAACCAATGCTGCGTCTACTTATAAGATGTCTATGGTTATAACGTCATTGCAAACACGGCAATCTGTTGCGTCCACTGCAGTTTGCTACCTTATTCATACTTTTTGTCAAGTGATTTTTTTTTAAGCAGGGTTTCATGAGGTACCTATACATAATGTTACGTTAGTCAATGTATCACACACAGTAACGTAACGTTAGTCAATGTATCACACACAGTAACATTACGTTAGTCAATGTATCACACACAGTAACGTAACGTTAGTCAATGTATCACACACAGTAACGTAACGTTAGTCAATGTATCACACACAGTAACGTAACGTTAGACGGCAGTCAGCAGCACCGCGTATTTTAGCCACCTACAAAAAGACAAACATAGTCAAATAAAGGTCAGTTAAAATGTATACTATATTAAGAATATGTGTACATATTGCATAGGGTCCTGACATCTAAAAAGTACAACTCTGTTCATTGTTATGTTCATATATTTGTTATGTTTTTCATGTGTACGCACACATAAACACACATACAGTATGAGATGAGATCAATGAGATAAGGTAAGAACAGGATAGAAACTGCTGTGGAACTAGTTACAATGCAATATGCCATGGAAATACCATGTTAACACTTTTGTGCAAATAAGTACAGTTGCACTTGTTTTTTTTCAAATGTGTTTATTCTGTAAAGGAATGAGTTACATGTTTAAAATGACTGGTTAATAGTGCTATTTTGAAGTGCAATGTCAGCACTATCTTTTTCCCTGCAATTACAAATGCACTTGTTTTAATAAATAAATACAGCGTTTTAAAAGCATACACAATCTGTGTAAATATATTAGTCTGTGGTTAAATGACTTGAAAGGACTCGAAACTCAAAATGCAGGACTTGGGACTTGACTTGAGACTTTCCAGTCTTGACTTTGGACTTGACTCGGACTTGCCCTGTCTTGACTCGGGACTTGACTCGAGACTTGAGGGTAAAGACTTGAGACTTACTTGTGACTTGCAAAGCAATGACTTGGTCCCACCTCTGGTAACTAGTATATCATGCAAAAGCACAGATTCCAACAATTGAAATACTTTGTATAGTTCAAGACTTACGGTCATTTGAAAACATCATAATGGCAGCTACAGTTTCCATCTTAAAGATCTAAAAAAATGATTTGTGAATGTCCGGCAGGCCAGATTGAAAAGCTTAACAGGCCTTAATTTGCCCAGGTCTGAGCTAGAATGTAAATGCCCATCCCTACTCTACCAGACCCCTAACATTTTTACAGTATAACAGTGTACTTACTAGAATAGAATAGAAAGTACTTTATTGATCCCTGGAGGAAATTCAGCACTACAGTTTGCTCACAATAGACAATAAACACTTACGTATTTTTTTTTACATGTGAATAATGTAAATACAGTCTATTATACAGCATTATTCACATGTGAATAACATAAATACAGTCTATTATACAGCATTATTCACATGTGAATGACATAAATACAGTCTATTATACAGCATTATTCACATGTGAATAACATAAATACAGTCTATTATACAGCATTATTCACATGTGAATGACATAAATACAGTCTATTATACAGCATTATTCACATGTGAATAACAGAAATACAGTCTATTATACAGCATTATTCACATGTGAATAACATAAATACAGTCTATTATACAGCATTATTCGCATGTGAATAACACAAATACAGTCTGTTATACAGCATTATTCACATGTGAATAACATAAATACAGTCTATTACACAGCATTATTCACATGTGAATAACATAAATACAGTCTATTATACAGCATTATTCACATGTGAATGACATAAATACAGTCTATTATACAGCATTATTCACATGTGAATAACATAAATACAGTCTATTATACAGCATTATTCACATGTGAATAACATAAATACAGTCTATTATACAGCATTATTTACATGTGAATAACGTAAATACAGTCTATTATACAGCATTATTCACATGTGAATAATATAAATACAATCTATTATACAGCATTATTCACATGTGAATAACATAAATACAGTCTATTATACAGCATTATTCACATGTGAATAACATAAATACAGTCTATTATACAGCATTATTCACATGTGAATAACATAAATACAGTCTATTATACAGCATTATTCACATGTGAATAACATAAATACAGTCTATTATACAGCATTATTCACATGTGAATAACGTAAATACAGTCTATTTTACAGCATTATTCACATGTGAATAATATAAATACAGTCTATTATACAGCATTATTCACATATGAATAACATAAATACAGTCTATTATTCAGCATTATTCACATGTGAATAATATAAGTAGTCTATTATACAGCATTATTCACATGTGAATAACATAAATACAGTCTATTATACAGCATTATTCACATGTGAATAACGTAAATACAGTCTATTATACAGCATTATTCACATGTGAATAATATAAATACAGTTTATCATACAGCATTATTCACATGTGAATAACATAAATACAGTCTATCATACAGCATTATTCACATGTGAATAACATAAATACAGTCTATTATACAGCATTATTCACATGTGAATAACATAAATACAGTCTATTATACAGCATTATTCACATGTGAATAACATAAATACAGTCTATTATACAGCATTATTCACATGTGAATAATATAAATACATTATACATTTACAGTACATGTACAGTCAAAATGAACATATGTATTATACAGTCTGATGGCTGTCGGTATGAAGGACTACTAATACGTTTATATGACTTTTAGGAAGGATGTTATAGAGGTTAGCTTATTTGTACACTTGTATTTAACTCACAAAACCCTACGTAAAACTGATATTTGTGATACAGTATAATATTTTCATTGTCTCTGTCCCCACCCTCAGTTATGGAGTTTTTACGTACTGAACTCGTATGTGTCGATAGTACAGTAGCGAGTAGTGACGTAACTCATGTTCACACCCTTGTTATCAGTAGATGACAGATGTTTTGCGCCGGGCCGTCTGCAACTTTGTTTTTCACCATATGTCGAATTTCTCAGCAGAATCATGTTCACATGTTAACCTAATTGAGCGGGAAACACGCATGTATCGCCTCAATGTGTGGGAAAGTGTGCTGGCTTCACAGCTGTGACTGCACACAGGAGTAAAGTAAATAATGCGAAAAGGACAGAATAAAAACTAGTATCATAAGACCATAAAACATGTGCAAAAATAATGTGTTTGTGTGGGCAGCTGATGCAGATTATTGATCCACCTCCGACTTGCTTACTCAGAAAAATTACTTAAAGTTACATCCAAACTAATATCTTCTCTCACTAGTAGACTAGTATCATTGGCACAACAAACAAATGATACTGCAAAACACCAGTCAGATCCAAGTGTTAGTCATTTGTCCACAAAAAGCGGCCTGATACCGATTGAAAGTCCGATGAAGCCAATGGAACAGAAACAGGAAGTAGTAACCTACCAAAATAAAACAGGTAACTAACACTGCTAAACACCTAAAACAGCCAATAACCAAGAGCCAATAATAAAGTCATATCTCTGATTTTTTTTTAGCAATTATCAGTCACCAAAGTGTGAAGCAAATGAGAAAATCACAGATATAATGTAAAATACGATAAAACCCTCAATATTTGATAACAGCAACACAACAATAATGCATATAGCAGCTAGCTGGTGGCCAACTCTAGCCCTTTTTCCATCCATCCATTTTCTACCGCTTGTCCCTTTCTTTCGTCTGCAATTTTCTAGAATTGTACAAATGTATACATTTTATATATAATAATTTTTGATAGAGATGTCCGATAATGGCTTTTTTGCCGATATTCCGATATTGTCCAACTCTTTTTAATTACCGATTCCGATATCAACCGATACCGATATATACAGTCGTGGAATTAACACATTATTATGCCTAATTTTGTTGCGATGCCCCGCTGGATGCATTAAACAATGTAACTTTACCATGAATTGATTAACGTGGACCCCGACTTAAACAAGTTGAAAAACTTACCATTTAGTGGTCAATTGTACGGAATATGTACCATACTGTGCAATCTATTAATACAAGTTTCAATCAATCAATGAAAAACAAGGTTTTCCAAAATAAAAGAACAACTTCAACTCCAGTTATGGAAAAAAGTGCCAACATGGCACTGCCATATTTATTATTGAAGTCACAAAGTGCATTTTTTTTTTTTAACATGCCTCAAAACAGCTTGGAGTTTGGGACATGCTCTCCCTGAGATAATCCTGATACCCACTACAACTATAGGAAATACTTTGCAAGTGTATTTCTTCTTCTTACTCGTCGTCACCATGTCTCTTCTTCATTCTTCTGCTTCGTCTCCTTCTTTGCACTGAGCTCCAAAAGCCGTAGATGTTATTGTAGCGTCCCAGAAGAGTTAGTCCTGCAAGGGATTCTGGGTATTTGTCCTGTTGTGTTTATGTTGTGTTACGGTGCGGATGTTCTCCCGCAATGTGTTTGTCATTCTTGTTTGGTGTGGGTTCACAGTGTGGCGCATATTTGTAACAGTGTTAAAGTTGTTTATACGGCCACCCTCAGTGTGACCTGTATGGCTGTTGCATAAAGCCGTAGATATTATGTGATTGGGCTGGCACGCATTTTTGGCGCTCTGTACTCCTCCCTACGTCCGTGTACACAGCGGCGTTTTAAAAAGTCATACATTTTACTCTTTGAAGCCGATAATCTTGAAACGATACCGATAATTTCCGATATTACATTTTAAAAGCATTTATCGGCCGATAATTATCGGACATACCTAATTTTTGACATGACAACATTGCCACATTTCCTCCCTGTATATATTTTTTTAATAAATGTTGACATTCTTTCCAGCATGGTTCATTGAGATGCAGAGCATTATTTCCAGAGCAATGACTTTTGAGCTGTTCAGAAAATCTAGAATATAAATCTACATATAAGATAATTAGGGATGTAACAACATTTTATATCACAGTTATTGTTACCAAAATGATCACTATTATCATCATGTTCAGGAGTCAGCAACCCAAAATGTTGAAAGAGCCATATTGGACCAAAAATACAAAAAACTAAATCTGGTGTGGCAAAAAATTAAAAGCCTTATATAAGTGTTATAATGATGGCAACACATGATGTAAGTGTCTATATTAGCTATATTAGCCTACTATCAAAATGTCTTTAAAAGTACTATATACTTGTTATAAAGAAAGCAACACATAATGTAAGTGCCATATTTTTGCTATATTAGCCTACTATCAAAATTACTTTAAAAGTACTATATAAGTGTTATAATGAAGGCAACACATGATTGAAGTGTCTATATTAGCTGTAGGCTGACGCAAATCTTCGTTGAAAGAAATGTTGTATTTTTATTTTTATTCTACACGTTTTTACAACACTGGAAATCATTAGTAAAATGGAGGCTTCTCACATGATGAGATAACTTCTGGAAATGACTGGCTCAGAATGGCCAAAGGTATAGATGTGTGTGTCCAAGTTAAAGGAAATGGCAGGCTGTCTTCTTCTAGTTTATTACACTCTTTGTGAGCTGGGTAATGTTTGCTGTGGTCTGGAACAACATGGCACACAAACAACTATGAGAAATGCAGCCAATATTACATACAGATAATGTGTCATGAGACATGCAAATATAAATTATATACACAGAGGACATAAGTAAAGAAAATTAAATGAGCTCAAATATAGCTACAAACGAGGCATAATGATGCAATATGTACATACAGCTAGCCTAAATAGCGTGTTAGCATCGATTATCTAGCGGTTATGGATTGAGCAAATATGCCTGATTAGCACTCCACACAAGTCAATAACATCAACAAAGCGCACCTTTGTGCATTCACGCACAGCATAAAACATTTGGTGGACAAAATGAGGCAAAGAAGGAGTGGCATAAAACATGTCTTTCTGTGGCAGCGTCAGAGAAAGTTGTACATGTAAACAAACTACGATGAGTTCAAGGATCGCTGAAATTAGTGGGACAATACGGTGCTTGCCAAATACTCTCATCAGTGAAGCATGTATAACATAAACAGTGAGATTTCTAGCAATTAGGAAGGTTTGTGTCATGTTTGTTCTCCTACAGGAAATATAATACAAATCTTTTTCCATTTTCACACATCTCTGAAAGAGGTCCAGGGAGCCACTAGGGGGGCGCTAAAGGGCCGCATGCGGCTCTAGAGCCGCCGGTTGCGGACTCCTGGTATAGTTGAATGTGCTCAGATAGTTAAATTAAAGCCATATTGTTTTTATTTGAGTTTTTAAATATGTTTATCTTCCATTTTACCTTGTAAAAGTTTGTGGGTTTTTTTAATGATAAAGAAAATAACATGTGTTGGGTACTTCATGTCCGGTTAATGTGATATCACGCAAATTCACTTTGTTGTCATTTTGCTTCGCGTATTGACTCATGTCTAACTTTGGGGACGGTTGGGAGAGTGGCCGTGCCAGCAACCTGAGGGTTCTTGGTTCGATCCCCAGCTTCTACCAACCTCGCCACGTCCCGTTGTGTCCTTGAGCGAGACACTTCACCCTTGCTCCTGATGGGTGGTGGTTAGGGCCTTGCATGGCAGCTCCCGCCATCAGTGTGTGAATGTGGAAATAGTGTCAAAGCGCTTTGAGTACCTTGAAGGTAGAAAAGCGCGATACAAGTATAACTTTCGCGTGTCTTTTTTTTTTTTTTTTTTTACTGCTCAAAGTTGGAGATACAATAGTTATACAATAGTTAGTCTTAATAAATGAAACAGATTCTGTATGTGCGACTTGTTGCGTTTCTATGGTCATCTGCTTTTCACTCCGGTAGGAGGCGGCCTAGAGCCCCCCCAAAAAATACAAACTTAGACTTTGAAAGGTGTACGTACATTGATAGCTTGTCTCTTTAAAGTTAACAACCAGTGTTGGGTTAGTTACTGAAAACCAGTAAATAGTTACAGTTACTCGTTACTTTATTTCAAAAGTAACTCAGTTACTTACACCAAAAAGTAATGCGTTACTGTTAAAAGTAACTATTTAGTTACCTATATATATTTTTTCCCCCTATTTTTTAAGGCCCCCTTTAATGCCCTTTTAGCCTTCATTTTAGTACTGTTATTGCACTGGAGAATAATACAATCTGTTGATCAATTTGACATGCATTTGCATCACTGAACTCTGCTAAGCAATGTGGTCTGCGTACAACACACAAAGACAAAGATATATTTCAAAGGGCCAATTTGTTTCAGGCCAGAACAAATTGATAAATCTATTTTAAATAGCTGCAACATAACATGCATAAGAAACAAACATACAACATAGCTGTAAACCAAGGAAAGCACACACTACATACACAAAGCCTAACCAGGCGTTTTTTTCTCTCAAGGAATTCTGAAATAAAATCATGTCTGAAGCCCAGAACACTCTACACATTTCCCCAGTTTTAGTTTAGAGATAAGGAAAGATTGGCCTGGCCCACTAGCATCCCTCTTTATGTTTGTGAACTTTATAGTCTATACATTTAGAGTGATGTGATAATCAAACACTCTAGAAGTCTAGAATGAAAGAGTATATAAGAGAATTGACAGTGTGTGTACCTTCAGTGCGCAGTGCCTCGTTAAAATCCAGCCGCTGTTGCTTAAGAGGTGAAGTGTGTCTCTCTTTACTAGCTTAGTCGAAGCATGTTGCTTTTGTAGCTGTTTCAGCAGATTTGAATTGCTAGGATAGGATCTTTGATCCAAGACACAACTTACATTTAACTAAAATGTTCTTTTCTTTGTGGTCGACAAAAGAAAAGTAGTGAGAATATCTCCATGTTAAGAAACTCGGCTTCGGGCTTCGCCATGTCTTGTTAGTAAACATATACACGTCCCCTCCCACACACACACACATACACACACACAGCGGGCAGTGCGCCTCTTCCTTGTCGTCTCTTCCGCAGCGCTCCAATAAAACACAGTCAGATCTTCTCCATTTCTAGCCGATACTACATAAAACATAACATAAAATAACGCAGTAACGCATCATGTAGTAACGGTAACTGAGTTACTGAATATAAAAAATAACGCGTTAGATTACTATTTACCGCCGAAAGTAACGGCGTTACAGTAACGCGTTACAAAGAACCCTAACCCAACACTGTTAAAGGGGAACATTATCACCAGACCTATGTAAGCGTCAATATATACCTTGATGTTGCAGAAAAAAGACCATATATTTTTTTAACCGATTTCCGAACTCTAAATGGGTGAATTTTGGCGAATTAAACGCCTTTCTATTATTCGCTCTCGGAGCGATGAGGTCACAATGTGACGTCACATCGGGAAGCAATCCGCCATTTTCTCAAACACATTACAAACACCGAGTCAAATCAGCTCTGTTATTTTCCGTTTTTTCGACTGTTTTCCGTACCTTGGAGACATCATCCCTCGTCGGTGTGTTGTCGGAGGGTGTAACAACACGAACAGGGACGGATTCAAGTTGCACCAGTGGCCCAAAGATGCGAAAGCGGCAAGAAATTGGACGTTTGTTCCGCACACTTTACCGACGAAAGCTATGCTACGACAGAGATGGCAAAAATGTGTGGATATCCTGCGACACTCAAAGCAGATGCATTTCCAACGATAAAGTCAAAGAAATCTGCCGCCAGACCCCCGTTGAATCTGCCGGAGTGTGTGAGCAATTCAGGGACAAAGGCCCTCGGTAGCACGGCAAGCAATGGCGGCAGTTTGTTCCCGCAGACGAGCGAGCTAAACCCCCTGGATGTCTTGGCTCACACCGTCCCTTATGCCACCGAAGATGATCAAGAGAAGAATATCGACCCTAGCTTCCCTGGCCTGCTGACATCAACTCCAAAACTGGACAGATCAGCTTTCAGGAAAAGAGAGCGGATGAGGGTATGTGTGTGCATGTTGTTGCCAAATGTATTTCATATGCTGTAAACCTAGTTCATAGTTGTTAGTTTCCTTTAATGCCAAACAAACACATACCAATCGTTGGTTAGAAGGCGATCGCCGAATTCGTCCTCGCTTTCTCCCGTGTCGCTGGCTGTCGTGTCGTTTTCGCTTGCATACGGTTCAAACCGATATGGCTCAATAGCTTCAGTTTCTTCTTCAATTTCGTTTTCGCTACCTGCCTCCACACTACAACCATCCGTTTCAATACATGCGTAATCTGTTGAATCGCTTAAGCCGCTGAAATCCGAGTCTGAATCCGAGCTAATGTCGCTATAGCTTGCTGTTCTATGCGCCATGTTTGTTTGTGTTGGCTTCACTATGTGACGTCACAGGAAAATGGACAGGTGTTTATAACGATGGTTAAAATCAGGCATTTTGAAGCTTTTTTTTAGGGATGGGTAAAATTTTGAAAAAAACTTCGAAAAATAAAATAAGCCACTGGGAACTGATTTTTAATGGTTTTAACCCTTCTGAAATTGTGATAATGTTCCCCTTTAACAACACACATTTACATGTATGATCATCTGTGTTCCATCATTCAACATTACACACCTTACTGAGGAGTCACACACACACTTGCATTTCCCCCCCTAGGATCTCTTTTACATCCAACCCACTCATAATTTATCCAAACCCCTGTGTCTCCATGTAACATAGTTGGTATTCGACAAGGAAAAAAGGGGGGGAGAGGGCAGTTGGGGGTACTAAACACGAGTTCCAGATGTTAAGTCTGAAAAAAATGCAAAAAGCAATTTCAGGTCAAAGTGGTCCATCATCAAGAGGAAAAAAAAGAATACATTAGAATAACATCACGTTTAGATATAAGACACCTGTTGTTGTTGTTTTTTACTGCTTTTACTTTTTGCCCAGATGTGAGCATTAGACTAATCCAGACTTCATATCTCACTTCCTGCACTACATCGCTTTTGAACTGAAAGAAAATTCTGTGTTGCTGCTTCTTCCCCTTCTCTCTGTCGTCTTGGAGACTGAGGTCGAGGAAGATGTTTGCAGCAGCTGCGCCGCTATTCACTTTCAAGAATCAATGTATCACGCCTCAACAATAATAAAATGCACCGAGAGAATGAAGTATCCAGGGCTGACAAAACGTGATAAATTGTAAACATGCTGTACTAGGGCTGTCTGAGGAATTTTTTAAAAGTCAAATCCTACATATTTGTTAGATTTTGCCCATAGTCAACGATCAGTCGAATTTATGGCATATTTTTTTTATGTGTATTTGTGGCATTCATTCAATGGTACTCTTATTGGTACTCTACAATTGTGGTCAAAAGTTTACATACACTTGTAAAGAACATAATGTCATGGCTGTCTTTCAGTTTCCAATAATTTCCTGCAACTCTTATATTTGAGTGATTGGAGCACATACTTGTTGGTCACAAAAAAAACATTCATGAAGTTTGGTTCTTTTATGAATTTATTATGGGTCTACTGAAAATGTGAGCAAATCTGCTGGGTCAAAAGTGTCATGTCTGTGTGATCATGTTTTGTTTTAGTAATGTTCGGTTTAAATTTTGGACTATTTGTGCACTTTTGTTTTGTTTTGTCACCATAGCAACCATTAGTTTCACCTGTCACGTCACGCACCTGTTCCACGTTTGGACTCATTGTGCACTCTTGTCACCATAGCAACCATTAGTTTTCACCTGTCACGTCACGCACCTGTTTCACGTTTTGAGTCACGCACCTGCTTTCACTAATCATGTCCATAGTATTTAAGTTCATTCATTTTCTGTTGTTCGTCCTGACGACATCCCCGCATTTATGCTCCTGCACTCTCTCCACACCCTGATGACCCTTGCTACTCTTTTTTTCATGCCGGTTCCATGCCAAGTTAGTTTTTGTTTGTTAAGCCACAGTTAGTGTTTTGTTTAATTGTTCATAGTTTCTGCCAATGTGCAAGTTTTGTGTTTAAAGTCTAGTTTTGTACCTCCGCCCCTGTGCGCGCTTTTCGTTTATTCCTTTTTTGATAGTTTAAATAAATCATGTATTTACCTTCACGCCATGACCAGTCCAGTTCATTTGCACCACGGGAGAACAAACCAAGCCAAAGTCCAAGTCATGACAAAAAGTATACATACAGCAATGTTAATATTTGCTTACATGTCCCTTGGTAAGTTTCACTGCAATAAGGCGCTTTTGGTAGTCATCCATGAAAAAGGAGGATTACCTCATACTTGCCAACCCTCCCGGATTTTCCGGGAGACTCCCGAAATTCAGCGCCTCTCCCGAAAACCTCCCGGGACAAATTTTCTCCCGAAAATCTCCCGAAATTCAGGCGGACTCAGGTCCTCCACAATATAAAAAAGCGTACCTGCCCAATCACGTTATAACTATAGAATGATGGAGGGCGAGTTCTTGGTTTCTTATGTGGGTTTATTGTTAGGCAGTTTCATTAACGTCCTCCCAGCGCGGCAACAACACACAACAACAGCAGTCACTTTTTTGTATACCGTAAAGCAGTTCGTCTGCCGTAAACAGCAATGTTGTGACACTCTTAAACAGGACAATACTGCCATCTAGTGCATTTGATGAAAGCACTTTTGTGCGTGCCACACAGCAATGCATCATCAGAGAGGGTGTTCAGCACGGTTCGAAAAATAGCGACAGAGAATAGAACAAGGATGGACAATTCAACCCTTAACTCAACAATGAGTAGATGAGTGTTATGTGTGTGTATATGTGTAAATAAATGAACACTGAAATTCAAGTATTTATTTTATGTATATATATATATATATATATATATATATATATATATATATATATATATATATATATATATATATATATATATATAGCTAAAATTCACTGAACGTCAAGTATTTCTTATATATATATATATATATATATATATATATATATATATATATATGAAATACTTGACTTAGTGAATTCTAGCTGTAAATATACTCCTCCCCTTTTAGCCACGCCCCCAACCACGCCCCCGTCCCACCCGACCACGCCCACTCCCACCCCCCTCCCCCCACCTCCCGAAATCGGAGGTCTCAAGGTTGGCAAGTATGGATTACCTCCAAATTCTTCAGGACAACCTAAAATCATCAGCCCGGAGGTTGGGTCTTGGGCGCAGTTGGGTGTTCC